>NC_051313.1:0-257949 GCF_015220235.1 Choloepus didactylus | reverse complement strand
AATGATGGGTTAATTGACTTGGAGCTAGGTTGGGCCCATACAGGGAAGCCTTGAGTGCCACGTTGACAGTTAGATATTGTGCTCTTGCTCACAGGGAGCACATGAACGTTTCTGATCAGGAGAATGGAAGTTTAATTTAATCGTGCACACAATTTTGGGCAGGAGGAAGAGCAGTTACGAGACGGTTGCTGCAGCCAGATGAAAGGTGATCCAAGTCTGTGCAGACACCACGTGGAATGGAGAGGACGGCGCGGGTGCCAGGAGCATGTGGCTGGAGTTGGAGCTTGCTGGGTCCTGGGGAGGGAGGGAGGGAGGCTGGGCGGGGGGGGCAGGTCTGCAGTCGGTGGGTAACGGGCAAGGTTCAGGTGCTGGGGGGCGTTCAGGACGCTGGCCCGACGAGGGGCCCACTGGAGTGGAGGGGCACACCCCTTGGTGGTCCCGGCATGGGGCAGTCAGGGACGGGCATGGGCAGTGAGCGAGGGCTTCCATCCAGGGAGTTTGCCGTCCGCGAGGAGAGGTTAGACATCCTTCCCTGTCCTGTCCCCAAGGCAAGAGTTGAGTATGTTTGTGTGACAAAGGGAAGAGAAGATGAGGATGGAGGAAATAAAGGTAAGGAGGGAGAATGAGCTCCTCTTCCTTTTTTTGCGATCTGTGAGATACCGTTGAAGAAGCTGGCCTTCTTATTGGCGGAATGGAAAGTACTGAGGGCTTTGGTGGCTTCTGGGATCCTCCGTTCCCCGGGGGGCATACAGCAGGCATGGTTCATCTCAAAGTCTTGCTTCCCATTTGGTAAAAAGAGAGGTAATTATGCAAACAAATACATAAAGCACCAAAGTAATTAAATTTGAGAACTCAGGCATGCTAAATATTAGGTCATGCCCTTGGTCGTAGTAGGTGTCTGACATAGGAGACCACTGGATGACGGGGCAGCGCTGAGCTCAGGAGGCAGACGGACCCGGCTCAGGAGGCAGACGGACCCGGCTGAGACCCTGGCTTTGCCACTTCCTTGCTGGCTACGTCATATCTCTCCGAGCCTCAGTCTCCCCTTCTTTGGGGAGATAAACATAGCTACCTCTAAAAGCATGAAGCATAACCCTGGCCTTGCTCGGCGAGCTTGAGCCAGCCCAGTCAGCTACCCAGAAAGCACAGTGAGTTCTCGTTTTTGGTGGCTGAGGCTTTGGTAAATGAATTTAGAAGTTGGGATTGGATATTTTTAATTTGGGAGAGGAAGTTAGTTAGTGCTGTTGGAGTGCACATGTCAGCTGAACGTTTTACATGCCGATATTAATAATGTGATGATTATTTATGTGCCTAGGAAATTCTGAGTGCTGTAAAGGGACTGTTATTGATTTCCACAGATTGTGCCTCTTCCTTTCTTTCCTGTTAAATGGCAAGCTTGAGGGAAGAACTTCTCTCCCCTCACATCCACCCTAGTGTTACATCACAAACCTGGGGAGGAAACAAGATTGATAAAGCAAGACTTGAAGAAAAGTATTAGTTTTGCAGGACATAAATTACAGGACAGTTCTCTAGAAAACAAGGAGGTTTAAATCCAAGGAGCTGCTGTCCAGTTGGCTGAGGCACTTGGTCTGGCCGGCGCAGTCACTGGCGTTGGGACGAGAAAGGTGAAAAGCAGTTTGAGGCCACAAGAGCAACAGCCTCAGAGCTGACGGGGTCGTCCCGGAGCTGGTGGGGGGCTGGGCGGAGTGGGTCCTCCTGTCAGGGGGCGCGCCATGGGGGAGCTCTGAGCAGGGCTGACCTGTCAACTCCCCACGCATTCGTAGGGTTCGGTGCCAGACGGAGGCTTCTTGAAGAGGGAGTTGGGGGCCTGCCTGCAGTAATTAGACACAAACCTCTTTCCCTGAAGCCTGTGAGCTTTGGGTGACTGGAGCCTGTGAGGTAAAGGTTCCTCTGCCAGGGCACGTGGCTCACCTGCCGCTTCCGAGACGCTGGCCTGTTTCCAGGTTACGGGTCCCAGAGCCTCCTTGGGCTGCCCCGTGGACCCCAGCACCAGGACTCACTCAAATTCGTGCAAGTGCCACTTGCATCTGCTCCCTCACCCCCCTCGAATTAGTTTCAAAAGAGGCAAAACAAAGCAAGCTCTTTGAGGTTTCCTGAAAGCTTGGCCTTAATCACAACTGGTTTTGTGTGTGTGTCCTTTGATCCGGTCATAGGCTCTTGAGGTGTTCTCAGTGAAAATGCAACAGTCTGCAAAAGGAAAATTGTTGGATTTGCTCAACTAGTAGACAGATTTTAAAAATAGCTCCTGAGTGTTGACATGTGTGAGGTCCTGGGACATCTGTGCCGTACATATGAAACCCGTCGCAAGTGTCGCACATGGAGCTGTGGTGTCCGACAGGTGGCCTGCAGGGAGGGGCCGCGCACCCGTCACCAGCCCAGGCAGCATCCCGGCTCTTGGGGTGGTGCCTTTGCAAGAGTGAGTGCCCCTCAGGCGATGGCAGTGGTGGCGGGTAGGTGACCCCGGAGCCTCCCGCAACACAACTAACTGTTAAGCAAGATGCGGTGCTGCCCTTGGCAGTGCCAGGTGCTCGCTGGGCAAGGCCAGCTCTTGCGTCAGGGCCAGAAGCACACAGGACAGGCCAGGACGCAGACCCAGGCCTCGGGGGGCTGCGTTGCAGGGACTGCTGAGGGCTCGGCCTGCAGCAGGAACTTGGGCAGTCACAGCGGATGAGGTCAGGACTGAGCAGGGAGAGGGGCTGGAGCTGGGGACTGAGAGCAGCCCGGATGGACAGACCGTGGGCAGAGGGAAGGCCTCTCACCTGGCTGACCGTCAGCGGGGGTAGAGCCCCTCTCCTAGGAGAAGACCCCAAGTTACCAGATCGTGGCCTTAGGAAGAAACTGAGATCAGTAACACATAGGCACAGGCTGGGACTGGTGAAGGAAGCCGGTGTTAGCACTTGGGCTCTGGCTGACGGCCGAGAGGGCAGCACAGCGGCCAGGGGTATGCGCCCTGGAAGCCAGCCAGCCCAGGGTCGCTGCCACCTTCCATGGGATGCAGTCCCTGCGCGTGCCTCACGCTCCTCATCTGCATGGTGGAAATAGTGAAGGGTCCTAGCGCAGGTTCCTTGGAAGACTGAGTAATACATGTAGGTATTAGTCCTGTGAGAGTGAACTGAACAAGAAAGTGGTGTGAAGAGCTGTGTTGGAAGTGCTGCTGAAGAGCTCGCGCCTCGAGACAGGATTGGCCAGAACACATGCTCGATTCCTGGTGCAGATCCAGCAGTTACACGCGCTAGATTCCTCATGCAGATCCAGCAGTTACACGCGCTCGATTCCTGGTGCAGATCCAGCAGCTGCAGGGAGCCTGGGGACCTGCCCAGGGATGTGCTGGGCACCCAGGAACACTCGGTGGTTTGGAGGCGCATGGTCAGGGGACCCCAAAAGGGTTTTTGTGGCTCCTACTGGTGTATGGTCCCTCATCTCTTGGACTTTTAAATTGTGCCATTCATATATAGTTATTTCAGGGAGGATTTCCAAGAAAATAATTATTTGGTTTTCTGTAACCCCAAACCACTCACCCAGTTTCCCCTGGCTGCCTCCTCAGGGTACCTTTTCGCTAGCCTTGAGTCTTGCCTGGTGTGCTGGTTTTAATGTATTATGTCCCCCCAAATGCCATTATCTTTGATTCAGTCTTGTGAGGGCAGGAAACATATTGGTATTGAATGGGTTGCAGACTTTTGATTGATGTTTCTGTGGAGAGGTGATCACTCAGCTGAGGGTGAGATCTTTCATTGAATAATTTCCATGGAGGTGTGGCCCTGCTCATTCATCATAGGTCTTGATTAGTTTACTGGAGCACTCTATAAGCTCAGACAGAAGGAGCGAGCTTGCTACAGCCAAGAGGGACACTTGGAAGAATGCAGAGGAGCTGAGAGAGTAGCTGCAGATGAGAGACAGTTGGAAGACGGCTGTTGAAAGCAGACTCTTGCTCCGCATAAGCTAAGAGAGGACAAACACCCCAAAAGCAACTAAGAGTGACATTTTTGAGGAACTGCAGCCTAGAGAGGAACATCCTGGGAGAAAGCCATTTTGAAACCAGAACTTTGGAGCAGACACCAGGTGCCTTCCAGCTAACAGAAATTTTCCGGACACCATTGGCCATCCTCCAGTGAAGGTACCCTTTGTTGATGGACACTTGATGGCCTTAAGACTGTAACTTTGTAACCAAATAAACCTCCTTTTATAAAAGCCAATCCATTTCTGGTGTTTTGCATTCTGGCAGCATTAGCAAACCAGAACACCTGGTAATCCTCCCCTTCCCATTCTCAGCTTTTTACAGTTTTGGTGAAGTTGGGTGGGTGGTGGGGTGGGGGAAGAGTTACTTATGCTCTGTGAGTGATTATGGGAAAGAACCAAAGACTCTCTCATTGTTTACTATGAAAAACATCTTCGTGGGTTATTAAGGACATGAGTCTGTAAATTAAAATTTGGAATATTCAAAACATATACTCTTCATAGCAACTTTCAAAATGTGTATGTGTACCCTTCTCACTGTATTAGAATATTAATAGTTTCTCATTGTAGTGATGACTCGGGTTTGGGGGCAAAGGTGAGCCCTCTGACCCGTGGATTCCCTTTATGTTGAGTTTTATAGAATGAGTGAAAAATTCAGGTGTTAGTGCTTTGAGTGTGTATACGTTGCTTTGGGGCTTGATGGGGAAAACGAGGGTAATTTAGAGGTGATACTTATCGCTAAAGGGATTGCATCTTCTTAACAGATCTCATAGTACCGTTCAAGGCTCTTTATTCTATTGATTCTCTGCAGCACTGTTCCCTCTTTGGGTTCATTTCGGCCTTTTTAGATGCACTGTAGTATCTGAGGGCACTACAGCCTCCCCCACTTGTCTCCTGGCATGACTCCTGGCTTTTATACAGATTCTGGAGGAGCGGGGACACTGCCCACCGGCTCTCTGCCCTGGGAGACCAGGTCCTAATGTTTGCTGTTTGTACTTATTTGAATTCTTTGTCTGTTTTTCCTGAGGAAAAAAATGCTGTCAGCAAGGGGGAAATTGGCTTTGGTCAATGTTTGTGTACATGCAAATATTCTGTGTATTAATATGCATAATCTTATGTAAAATAACTTCTTTCCCAGTAACTTCTGGTAATATTTGGGTGATTCAGGCTAGTTAAGAAAGGACAAGAAAATACTTCTAATTCTTTCCACCCTCTAGGAAATTTGATAGGACAGTTTAAGAAAAAGAGAATTTCTGATATACATTCTAAATTATTGATGCCTCAGCATCAAATAATATGCTGTATTATTTTAAAGGTGGAAGTATATGATACCTTTATATAAACACATATGATGTATACGTGTTGAATGCATGCCTTTAAGTGAAGAGTGCTCTACAGAGATCTATTTGTGGATAAGAAATTGGTCATCATATGGAACTTTTAAAAGTTGGTACTGTTTGGTACCCCAGTTCTTCTGGGTCCCAGTTCTAGAACCCTGAAACTGGGTATAGGCCTGTCAGTTTGGAACCAAATCTGGCTTTGGTTCTATGGAAGGAGTAACTTTAGGAAAAAAAAAAAAAACATTTTAAATAGGAACATTTCTGTTTTGCTTTCTGATTGCAAAGTAGTACATACTCCTTGTAGAAAAATAATAAAACAGGAAAACCTGAAGCAGAAAATAACGCTCATCCTTAAGCCCTCCCCCGCGCCCTGAGGACCTCGGCTTGCTCCCTCCGGGGTTTCTCCGGACACGTGGGCGCGGTGGCGAGCAGATGGCAGCTGTTTCCGTGCCTTAGGACCACCAGACTCAGCCGAGCGGCAGGGCTGAGGTGCACTGCGGGGGGAGCCGTGCGCTGCGCCTCTGAGGGGAGCCCCAGGTGCCCGGCGGCGGGGGAGGAGGGGTCACCGCGGGCAGTGCTGGGGTGGGGGAGCCAGGCGGGAGCCGGGTTTTCCGGTGCCGCGGCAGTGGGCTCGGGAGGGCGGCGCGGCTGCTCCCCGGCGCCGGAGCGCCGCCTGCACACGAGCTTCCGCCCCCGGGACCGCGCCACGCCCGCGGCGGAG
The DNA here is from genome assembly GCF_015220235.1 of Choloepus didactylus. Lineage (NCBI taxonomy): Eukaryota > Metazoa > Chordata > Mammalia > Pilosa > Megalonychidae > Choloepus > Choloepus didactylus. Next base: position 251,913 of record NC_051313.1, on the reverse strand, counting down.
ACCGGAAGCCGAGGAGCAGGCACCGCCGCCGAGTTCCGGAGCGCGCGGGGGTTGCCGGGCCTCTCAGAGGCGGGAGGGGCGCTGCGCTGGCCGCGTTCAAACGCGGGGGAAAGGGGCACGTTTAAAAGTTGGGAAATCGCCGACTAGAATTCGATGGCCCAGACTCGGTTAGAATGCGGGGGGTTGGGGTTGGGTCAGGTGACAGCCGAAACCGGGGGTGTACTTCCTTCCTTTGAAGTGGGGCGCGCCCGCATCCCTCCCGGGGCGCGCTGGGCCTGCGGAGCTGCGGCTCCCTGTTTTCCAGAGGTTTTCTCCCCCACTTTTCCAGCTGCGAGGCCCATGTGGCGCGTGCAGCAGGGAGCGGCGTGGTTTCCACAGGCGGGAGCCCGCTGAGCAGGCCCAAGGGTCCGGCGTGTTTCCCTGGACTCGGTTCCCCGGGCGGGTTCCGGCCCCCGGGAAGGAGGCCGCGTCCGGGTGGGTCCAGGGCCCCCTTTTCCAGGTCACCTGCCCTCCGGCTGCACCGTGGAGTGACGCGTGTGCACGTGCGAGCAGGCCTGGGCACACAGGCCTGTGCACATTTTGGTTTGGGTTTTAGCAAGCCACTGATGTCATCTCAAAAGTTTTTTTTCTTCTATGTTAGATATAATAAGCATTTAGGGAAATGTTGTTTCCAGAAATTTCCCCAGTTGACAAGAAATGGATTTGAGGTTTTATCCTCCCAGTAATTTTTTGTCATCTGATTCATTTTTAAGAAAGCTGTCTAGTACTATAGTTTAGTTTCTTTCATCAAAATAGAAATAAGAAATGATTTTATTATGAACTTTATTAATCATACATGCTTGCATAGTTTTCTGTGAAACTGGTTATTAAAATTTTTCACACTACTAGAAAAGATTTGAGCATACAAGCATGACTAATTTGAGAGATTGTTTTAATTTTTATTTATATTAATATTTTTCTTATCAAATTTAGTTTGGGGACTCATTTTTAAAAAATGTAAAAGTGCTACATGGTGAAAAAATGGTATTTCAGATATTTTCTCATGAATTTATAAATGTGCACATGTCTAGTTAGTTTAAAAGCATGTGCTGGATCTGAATGCTGTATTTGTAGACTGATCTTGGTCTTTCGTCTTTAAAAAAGATAATAAAAGTAGTAACAACTAACTGCTTATAAGAAAAAAAAGGCAAAGAGAAAAGAAGCCTAGATCACTCCTGTTAACTTTTAGTGTGTATTTTCCCACATGTTCCTACATGTACACGTACAAACAGGCACACATGTTGGGGCGTGTTTATATTTTGGTGTGGTTTTCAATGTTGTACTTCCTTTAATTGAGAAGGTTTCTATAAGGGTTTCTTATGTTGCTAATTATTCTTGTCCTTAACTAATGACTGCTTCTGTAAGTGGTTTGATGATGAACAGTTTAATCTATAGGTCACATTCCATGCTTTTAAAAATTTCAGCTAAGTTGTAATACTGTCATTTATAATTATAAGGTGCGCTTGGCCACCAGTGCTTTGTGGCTCTCAGATAATTCTGGATCCTTCGCTCAAATGTTAACACAAACTGTGGAGTTACTTCCCACTAAATACTGTGTAGAATGTCAAGCACAAGTCAGTGAGTGTATCATCCACAAAAGTTGTAAGGATGGAATATTTATACTTGGGAGGCACTAATGAGCACTTTCCTAATGAACTTCTGGTTGCATTCAGCTTTGGAATGCTTTTCTTCAGCGTTCTGTTATAACATATAGATGCAGTGTCTGAATTTCATGAATGTGAATTATTTTCTCCATTGACCAAAGAAAATGCTCAAGTGTTAGGAAAGCATCAAAGTTTTGGTGGTCAAGTAAACTTTAATAGTGAACATTGTGATATTTTGTGATGTGATGCTTGGAGTGTTCTTCAAGGCAAAGTGGGTGGAGGAAACAGAAGCAGCAACTCATCGCGTGTTGATGGTTGTTAAAGGTGGGCAGTGGGTATTTGGGAGTTCGTGCCACTGTTCTCTCTACTTTTGGATAGTTGATATTTTCTACAATAACAAGTATGAAACGAGAGAGATAATAATTATATAGCCTAAGGAATTGTGATATTTCAACCTTTTAAGTGATAGGCTCAGGAAGATAAACTACTTGAGCAAATGCTGTTAAATCCTGAATAAATGGTTTCATTTCGGCAGTTTGTGTGAGCACCCAGCTCCTTGGCAGCTAGGGTGGGGGACGTTCCCAAAGGTGTCTGGTGCCCTTGTCCAGTGGGCTCTGGAGGCCCCCCCTTGCAAGGGGAGACTGTGGTCCCCCTGCCCCTGGAGGACAGCAGAAGGGACGCCGTGGTTCTCCGGCGACTGTGCTGCATCGTGGGCGCCCAGCAGTCTATGGGGTGCCACGTGTATGCCCCATTCTCACCCTGCTGCGGTCTCAGCTGTGAGTAGCATCAACCTCCAGACCAGTGAGCTCGCTTCCAGGTGCTTCTGGGCCTCAGCCCACCTCAGGATCTTCCCGGACACAGCCCCAGACCCCCAGAGCAGGGGCAAGCCTTTTCTTGTCCCCGTTCTGAGTTCTCGCCAGGAAGCCATGAGCGTAACACAGCGTGTGTTGGTCTGTGCCAACTAGTGTGGGCGGTTTTTTCCACGGCAGAAGGAGCTGGCTGTGCAGTGAGGGAGAGGACACCTCGCTTCTCACCGATCGTTTCTTTCCATGCCTGGTTTGATGGCATTCACAGTTGTTAGTACTCTCATCAACATGATGACTTCCAGGTCAGGAGTCGTTGGCCAGCTGTTGGTCGTCCTTTGAAAACAGTTTGTGGGTGAGCAGTAAGACACATCTCGTTCTGAATCCAGCTCTGCCCACACCGCTGGGTCCCTGAACAAGTTTCCTGCCCCATTGCTGTGTCGCACGGGAAGATTTGGGGCTTGAGAAGGGGACGGCCTGACCTGGGACAGTGAGGGAAGGAGCCAGGCACCCCGTCTCTGTCCATTTGGACCTGCAGGCTGCTGCTTTTCTTTGGGGGGCGACAGTCTTCCTTGCAGGCGCGTAGCTGGGGCTCCAGTAGCCATTGTGCTGCACCTTGTGTCGTGGAGGAAATCTGGTTTTGGCTGAGGGTAAACACAATAACAGTTGTGCAGAACATCTACTAAGACTTGCTTGTAACTCTGCACTCAAGCCTTTCACTGACAGTTGAGCAAAGCATCAACGTTCCACTTCTTGGGCTGGGTGTGAGCCCACAGGGGTTTGCTGCATTTTTTTGTTATATGTTTTGTGCATCTTAAATATTTCATAATATTCACACATACATGCTAATCATTACTCTTCACTTTTGTTGTTGAGATTATGTGACATTTTTCAGTGCCATGATAATGGAGGTTGCCAACAGTCTGTTCTCTCTGGGCATCTAATAAGTCCTTAGGGCAGCTGTGCTCTCTTCTCAACTGTGTGATATTTTACTTTAGTGTGCTTTGTTCTAGGAAATGGTCTTGATGATAGTTGTTGTCTGTCTTCTCAAATGATAATAACTAGATTTGCCCTGAAAACATTATTATATGGCATGTTTTGGGGGAAAAATTCAAAATAGAAACATCACTCTTAGGATGGCCAGCTTAATGTTAATAAACTGCTCCCAATAAAACACATCTGGGTCCATTATGGAAAGGATACTTTGTAATATATTGCACAGAAGACTAGAACCCAACTAGTTCCCAAAAAGTGGCTCACATATAGTCAGTTGCCTATAAATAAGTAACAGACTCGTGTGTTAAGAGGAAAATGTTTAAAATGTACTTCTGATCATCAAACATTGTAATATTGTGGTTAGCAAGCACCTGCTTTGTGTGCAGGAACACATACATTTGCATAAAATACACCAACGTTATATTTACCAATGGCTTGCAAATGATGTACTTCATAAATAAAATTTGTTAGAAAAATGCAGACGAAAATATACAAAATGCACAGTAAAAGAAAGTGACTTCCTCTAACAGGCCGCCGTGGACACCTGGAGGAAGGAATGAGAGGCCGACCTGGTCGTGGGTGGAAGTGGAGGGTGGGTGAGCTGGGGCGGACGGGGCAGTTTCAGGGAAGGCTTCCGAGGACTGGTGGCGACTCTTCATCGTCTGAGGCTCTAGGGGAGCTGCTGGACCATCCCCTGAGCCCTGTTGTGTAAAAGTGGTGCATCAGGTTTGGAACAGAAACAGACTTGCTGTTAGGAATGCAGACAGTGTCAGCCGCAGGGCAGATCTGTGGGCTTCGCGCCACCCTGATGTTTCGTAACCCGGCCGACAAAGCGCATTTCTCAGCTGCTGTTCCAGAATCTCCCCAGTCTCGGAGATGCCCACCCCTGCCACTCTCTTCTCTCCTAAGCAGTCGGGATTATCCCTGTAATTTGTCTTTAATTTTACGTCACGAAAGTACCCTTCTTGGAAATTAACAGCAACAATATGATAATACCTTTATATCAAAATGGATCGAATTCTTTCTGTCCAATTAAAGTAGCTTAAAACATGAGTCCAGAGGTCACTCTGGAAGTTGTTCTTACGCGCTGTGTAGATATCACCTTTTAGACTTGAGTGCATTGGAACGGCTAGAGGGAAACACCTGAAGCTGTCGAACTGCAACCCAGTGACCTTGATTCTTGAGGACGATGGTGTAATTGTAGCTTGCACAGTGTGACTGTGTGACTGTGAAAACCTTGTGGCTCACGCTCCCTTTATCCAGTGTATGGACACGTGAGTGGCAAAATGGGGACAAAAATTAGATGAAGAATAGGATGGGATGGAGGGGATGGAAAGATTTAGGTGTTCTTTTTTGCTTTTATTTTTATTTTGGAGTAAGGAAAAGGTTCAAAAATTGATTCTGGTGATGAACGCACAAATCTGTCATGGTGCTGTGAATAATTACACTGTGGATGACTATGGTGTGAATATATCTCAATTAAGCTGTACTAAAAAAAGTGAACAATAAGGGGTAGGAGGGGAATGAATGTTTTGGATGTTCTTTTTATTTTAATCTTTATTTTATTCTTTGGATAATGAAAATGTTCGAAGTTTGTGATGATGAATGCACAGCTCTCTGACGATACTGTGAACAACTGATTGTACACTTTGAATGATTGTATGTTATGTGATTATATCTCAATAAAATTGCAGAAAAATCCATGTAATAAAGGTATAAATAAAATGGAAACTTTAAAAAAATATGGGAAACAAATGGATTCAATGAAAGCAAAGGAAATAAATGGTTGGAGTAAATAAAAAAAGTGATTTTTTTTTTGAATCCTAAAATTTAGAAAAATAGAGAAAGGGATATGGAGAATATGAGATTTTAAAAATAATTATGACATTTCAGACATACAAAATGGTATAAAGAATATTATTGCAAAATTAATGTACTGCTTGAACCCAGCTTGAGAAGACATTTTATAAAAAGTGGAGCCCCCCTTCTTGAACATCTCCCCTACACTGCCATCTCTCACCTGAATCAGCCACTGTCCTGGGTTTGCATATATTACTGCATTGGTGGATTTTACCATCTACTGTTCTGTATAGCATGGACTTTTGTTTTTATAGAGCAGTTGTAGGTTTACAGAAAAACCCTGCAGAAAGTACAGTGTTCCCACACACCCCTCGCCTTGTAGTGTTCCCCTGTTAGCTTGGCATGGTTGTAATTGACAGGAACAATATTCACCATAGCCCAGAGTTTATATTAAGGTCACTGTGTTGTACACTTCTGTGTTTTTAAATTTTAAATTTTTATTCTGCTGTCATATATACAACCTAAAATGTTGCATTTTATCCACTTTGAATTATACAATTCGTTGGTGTTAATCATGCTCGCTATGTGCCACCATGTCATCATCCATTGCCAAAACATTTCTGTCACCCTGAACAGCAACTTCCCTTCCCAGCAGTTCATTTTCCATTTTATATTTGCACTGGATTCCTGTTTTACATATTTCCATTTATAAACTTACTCTGAGTTATACTTTTATTATTTTTTATTATTTATTATACACATTATGTGTGTGTCCTCTGCAGTAAAATCATTCAGTGTCAAGCAGCGAAGTTTGGAAAACAATTTGATTGTAAGAGACCAGAGCTCTCATTTTAAAAAGACTTTAGTTTTTCCAGAAAATCTGTTTATCTTGCTGCCTCCTGCCACCGTCCCCTCGTGTTTCCCAAATCCCCCCATCTCCTCTTACACGTCTGTTTGTCTTTCTGGTGTGTGCCACGTTTGGAAGCCCCGTTAAACCGCATCTGTTCCCTTTCAGGAGAAACCCGATGCCGTCCCCACGTCACTTCAGCTGCAGTCTCAGATTGAAGTAAGCACGACTTTCATCAGCTATTTTTGCTTCTGCCTTTTTTTAAAATACACGATCTCTGTGAGTCAGATGAAGCTGCTCCCTGCCTCACTGACCCACACGTCTTCTCTCCTAGGAGCCGCTGGGCTTCTGCAGCGCCCCGGCCACCCCGGAGGTGGGGACCAGGTAAGTGCCCCCGGCCCAGCCCCACCCCAAGGGCCGCTGGTCATTGCTGCTGAGTTCGAGTGGGGGCTGCAAGGGCGCTGTGTGGTGCGGTCGGTAACACGGGGTGTCTGTGAAGACTTGTGGGTGCCGCTGCCCAGTGTGAGCTGCCGAGTAGATAAATGTAGGGGAGGGGAGAGGGCAGTCGGAGTCCACAGATGGGTGTTCTTTTACGTGAGTGTTTGGAGGTAGGATACAATCATAAGAAGCCAGTGTGAAAATAAAACACGTGGCGGAGGAAGCTGTGAGGAGCCTCCCTGCACCTCAGTTTGGGGGGTGACCTGAGGGCACCGGGGGCGCAGTAGCAGTCCCCAGAAGGTCATGGTTCTGCTTTTATGAGGCCCCCAGTCCTGACTCGGCCCCTGTAGTTTCTGCTCTTGTGGAAGGCAATTCTACACTATACCTTTTATTTCCAGAATTTCTTTCAAGCCCCTTAAAATAACAAAAACAAAACAAGTGTATTTTTTCCTGTAATCTTTCCCGTTTCTACTTTATTCCTTCACAATTACCTTAGAATGTTCTGTTTATGAGCTTCTGAGATAAAGAAACTTGAAGAAAGCCCATTTCTCCAGACAGCTACTTCCTTTGGCACTGAGCCGCTGTGCCGTTCCGTGCCCAGAGAGGCGTAGACGTGGCTTAGGAGCGAGTATTTCTGGAATGAAAGCACACATTGGGAGCACATGTGTGTGTTAATCTGTGCATGCACGTGCTGGCCGGGGGCAGCTTTGGCAGAACTGAAGAGGGACGTGGAAGGTGGCAAGAGAAGAAAACTGAGGCTGTTAGATGGAAACTGCGAGTCCCATGAGTGTCCTCGGTTTCAGATCTGCGTGGTGTGGCCAGGGGTCCAGGGTGGATGCTGGGGTGGAGATGGGGGGGCTCCTGCCGGTCAGCAGCTCTCCCCAGCTCCACTCAGGGACTCTCTCAGTATTCCTGAATGCGTCAGGAAACAGTGCTTGCCTGCCTTCCTCAGAATAAGTGACTAACCAAAGCTCTACTAACCTTTTGAAGCCACACACTTCTGCCCTCAGCTGTGGGTAGCGCTCTTTCTGTATTTGTCTCCTCACTTGGTGAAATGTGGCCAGAGAAAGACCAACAGCCTCCTTTGAGCTTCAGAAAATGTTTTAATGTGTGCATACTCACACATGTGCACATATGTGTGCACACACAAGTGCACATGCATGTTTTCATGCATGCGCAATGCACAGTGCAAATGCACGCTCACACATGCACACACATGCACCCTCACACATGCACACATGTGTATGCACACACCTGCACATGTGGCTCACACGCACACGCACATGCATGCACACGCTTGTACAGTGGGGATTTATTAACTTACAATTAACTTACAATTTTACAGTTCTGAGGCTGTGAAAAGTGTCTAGATCAAGGCATCAACAGACGGTGCTTCCTCCCCAGAGACCACCCTGAACGAGGTGGGTCACGTCTCAACTTGAGATCTACTCACAGTGGGTCCACGCCCGTGGGGGTGGATTAGCTGTAAGAACATGGTCTTTTCTAGGGTGCAAACAGCTTCAAACCATCACATGCAACTACTCCTAAACATTTTCATCACCCCAAAAGGAGACCCTGTGTACATTAAATAGATGGTCCCAATTCCCCCACCACCCCAGCTCCAGCCCTGGGCAACCACTGATTTGCATTCCATCTTTATGGATTTTGCTCTTCTGTGTATTTAACATAAATGAAATCATACAGTATGTGTCTGGCTTGTTTCACTTAGAATTAGGTTTTTGAGGCTTATCGACATTGAATCATGTATCAGCACTTCACGCGTAAGCTGCTGACAGCCCCAGCTCTCCATGGAAATACTGACGTTTTGACATTTAACTGCTTACTTAGGTGTTTCCAAGCAATTTGAAAGTTTCAAACCATTTTGTTATTCATTTCCCTATTAATGGTTTTTGAAAATTGTGGTTCTCTTTTGTTTTTACTTTTAAAACCTTTGATTTGAAAAAAAAAAAATTGTATTTACAGAGAAGTTGCAAGACTTGTTCAGTGAACTCCTGTATAAGCTCCAGCTAGACTGACGAGTTTGGACATTTTGCCACATCTGCAGGCTCTTACACCCTCTCCTGCACACAAACCCCTATATTATTATTTCTGCCAAACTCTTTGGGGATAACTCCTTGCCCATGCTGTGGCCTTCACCCCTGAACACCTCAGCATATGTCCCCTAGGACAGGGACATTTACAGAACCACAGTGTCAGTATAAAAACAGGGTGTTTAACAAGGATGTTTGTTAATACACAGGTCATGTTCCGACTTCTCTAAGTTGCCCAGTTATGTTGCTTACAGGATGAGGTTTTGGTCCGGCACTTTTTTTCGTGACTCATCACATTGGCGGGTCATAGCTCTTTCATCTCATTTAAACTGAAAGGTTTTCTGGGCCTTTCTTTGTCTTCTATCATTTTCACATTTTAAAAAAGTTGAGGCCAGTTGTCTTGTGGAATGTTCCTCTTTTTCAGATTCAGGCAGGGCGTTTTGATGTTGCCCTTGTCTGCACTACAGCAGAGGCATGGGATGTCCGTCTGTCCCATTATTGGTTATTATTTGATCACTTGATTAAGGTGGGGGCTGTCAGGTTTCCTCTGAGAAGGTACAGTTTTCCCTTTGTAATCAACAAGTAATTTGTGGGAAAACATTCGGAGACTGCGAAGGACCCTGTTTTGATGGCTCCTGTGTGCTTTGAGGACTCTTATCTTGATTGGCGGATGGTAATACACATTTTTAAGTAGAGACAGTGATGATTATTTGATAAATCTTCTAAAAGATTTCTTTTTCTTGAAAAAGATGAGGTATCACTCTTTAAATCCTACGTTAGATTTTGATTTCAGTAGGTTTTATGCAGTATTTATGTTGAATAATTTGTATTCTTTGTACTTGAAAATGAAAATTCTTTCAAATGGAAAATTCTGCTATTCTTCAGGTCACCAGTGCCTTGCAGTTGGATGTGAAGCACCAGGATGACCTGTCGGTTGTGTCTGGTCAGTGTGTGAGCCGGCAGTGCAGCTCTGTGGGGAGTTTTCCTCAGCGTTTCCTTCAGAAGGCCGAGAATGGCCCCCACAGCCACGCCCTGAGAGGCAAGCATGCAGGCCAGGTGGGGGCTCCTGGACCCCAGCTCCTGCCTCCCGCCCAGAGACCCCCTCCTCCCTCTCCCCCAGGCATAGCCCGCTCCAGGGGAGGCCTCTGGCATTAAATAGGATGCAAATGCTTGATTTCTAAAAAATCGGCTACTTTTCCCGGAGCTTAACGGGGTTTCAAGTCTGAAGTTATAGGGCTGCAGCTCTCCTTAGAAGGGCAAAGGAGGTGGGTTTCTTTTGTGAGGGAGACAAACAAGCAGCAAAAAGTCAGATGTACGTGACATCTTGGCACGTGGAGAGTCCGGCAGGAGGCTGCATGGGGGTGCCTGCCTGCAGTCTGCGTGCGTTTGTGTATACCCATATGCACAACACATATATCCATGTGTACACACCCATAGGTTTGTGTATATATGTACACATATGTGTATGTACCTGTTTATGTGTTTATGTAGATGCACGCCCATGTATTTTTACATACCCATATATTTACGTATGTACACTTGTATGTTTATGTACACACACATTTTTTTAATGGGGTCTGCCCTCCCAACTTGACTCAGTTCCTGTTCATCCTTATTTTCTTACCCTTTATCTGGTCCCGTGACATGCTTTCACTGAAAATATGATGGGTGAGCTTTCATTTGAGCCTTTTCCGTTTACTTCTCTGACACTGCCTGTTGATGAGACAACCTTTTTACAGCAAGCTTGGATTCGTGTCGACTGGCTGAAAAGTCAGATGTTGGTTAAATTTCCTGTTACTCCAGCTCATCTTCAGAATATCTAGTGGGTAAGACTTTTTTTTGCTGTGAAATATCCTCATAACTGTATTTATTAGGAATGTCTTTAGCAACAAATGACTGAAAGCCTGACAAACAGTGGCACCAACAAGAAGTTTCAGTGAATGCCTGCTCCAGGGACAGGCCCGGGGACAGCACTACAGCTGGGTGGCCTTCGGGGGCCCAGACGGCCTGGCCAGCCTCTTGGTGGCTGCTGCCCCTCCAGGGCCTCACTGCGTGGCCATGGTCCTCAGGCCCCTCGGTGGCTGCTGCTCCTCGGAGAGGGATGGGAAGAGGATGTAGGGAAGTAGGAATGGAGCAAAAGCCCAGACGCTTTCCTAGAAACCCACCCAGCATATCCCACCAGCTCTCCCCACCCCCACCTATTCTCACAGCAGCTGTTGCAGCACCTGCTTGGGGAGCCCGGCTCTGCTTTCTGGGCGCCGGGACGTAGCTGGACAGGACACATGTGAGCCACATGCAACTCACATTTGAAGGAGGGGAGAAGTAATAGAAAAAATAGTATGTGTTTGAAATGGTGTTTTGGAGAAAAATAAAGCAAAAGAAAGGAGCCCAGAAAAGGGTCACTTGTCCACTGCAGCAGTCAGTTGGAGAAGTGAACATTTTTAGTGGAGTGCATTGCAGCCCTGAACAATAGGGGTTTCTATTCCTAAGGAAGGAGGGAAAGGAGATATGGGGGTGGGAAACTGGCAGTGTTTTCCACAGTAATTTATTATTTTATTTGCATATGTGTACCTACAAAACAGGGTAACCTGAAAATAAGCTAGCTGTCAAACGACTAAGCCATGTGCCTGGGTTATTGGATGTCTCCCTTCCCTGGAAGCCAACTGCAGTGGGTCCATCCTTTTGTTCTAGGTGTGTATGTAGGCGGTGGTGGCTTTTATGGTGTCAGTTCATGTGGACTGAAAACTGGAAAAGAATAAGCCACTACCATTAGGTAATAGTTGCTTGCATATATATGCCTGGAACTGACCTAAGCAGTTCACACTCACTTCCTTAATTTTCACCCTCACCCATGAGAGTTGGCAGGCAATTAGCCCTTGGTGAATGGTAGCAGCTACAGTTTCCATTCCTGGGTTCTCCTGGAGATTAGAGCAAGTTTTACCCTCCTCTGAGTAGAAGCCATGTCTTAGTTTTGTCAGGTCCAACATAAATCTCAAATCATCACCGTAGACAAAGTTTGAAACCTCTTTTCTACCAAGTCTTTCACAGGATTGAAAATTCTCTGATTTAGTTCCACTTTTTTCATACCTTTGACTATACTTTAACTGTTTTTCTGTGAAAAGGTTCAAAAAGAGCAGCAGGATGGGAATGGAAGGAGGATGGTGGATGCCAGCTGGGGGTGTGTTTTGTGGGGGTCCGAGGGCAGGGCAGAGCCCACGGGCACCTGGTGCACCACCTGTGCCTGCAGAATTGCATCATGGCCCAGGTTGTGGTCACTCGGCGTCTCATCCCCTGGCCGGGTGAGGCCCCCTCTCCTCTCGCAGCCCCTTCTCCGTGTGGCTGTGTCCAGCTCCTCTGTCTGCCGGCCCCGGGTAGCTCAGTGAGCACTGGGTCTGCCACACCTGGGCGCTGGTGCTCCTGGCCCAGCAGACTGTTGTTGTGTGAGAGTGAGTGTGAGTGGGTGTGAGGAGAGTAAGAGAGTATGAGTGCAAGTGTGTGCACAAGTGGGTGCAAGAGACCACAGGAGTGTGCGAGTGGGTATGCACGCAAGTGTGTGCGTGTGCGCAGTGTGTGTGAGTTTGGGTGAGTGTGCAAATGAATGTGTTTGGGGCTGAGCCCTGCATGCTTTATCTCTCTGCGCCTGCTTCTGGCACACAGACGTTCCACGAGGCTGAACACATGCATGCATGTCGTGTGTGTGCACAGCCTTTGGTCCTTTGCTCCATGAAAATCTTGCCATTTCCCAGCTGGAACCTCTTTCTGTCCTGCCTCACCCCTGGCCTTGAGGCCCGAGCCCTGCTGAAGGTGCCCCTCATGGGGCCAGTGGCCCACGGCCGCACTCCCCCCGCCCCGTTCTGCATCACCTCCCTTGGTGTCTGGGATGTCGCAGGGTCCAGCTCCCCCCTCTCTCTGGGCCCACGCCTGACAGCAGCTGCCTTTTCCCTGCCCTCCAAGGCACCCTCCCACTCCCAGATGCCAGGCCCTCAGGTGCCCACCTCAGGTGCCCACCTGTGGCTGTAACCACCTGGCAGCCTCCCGCCGGATGTCTGCTCGCACACGCCCTGTCCTCTCCGTGCACACCCTTGAAACAGAGCTCGTGGCCCCCTTTAGCCCGCCCCTGCCTCTCCCAGCACCTGGCTCCTTGCCCGCCTGTCCCTGCTCCCGTCCCTGAGCCCTCTCTCCCGGCGCCCTGGCCTCACAGCTCAGCACACCATTAGCTCCCGCTTCTGGTCCCTGACCCTGCGCAGCCACGCCGGTGCTGCTCTCTCCACCGTTTCCCTGTTTACCTGTTTTATCCTCGCTGCTCCATGGAGATCCTGCGGTGGTCTCTTCGTCAGCTGGAACCAGCATGTGGTTTGGATGTCGCCCCTCTGCCTGCGTCCCCTGTGCTGCCCCTCTGGCCTCTTCCCCACGGTGCGCTCCATTGCCAAATGCGCCAGGGCAGGGGGCGTCCAGCTTCTGTGCCCTAGCGCATTCCTGCCTCCCAGGGCTGCCCCCGTCTCAGCGTATCGGAAGCAGTTCCTTCAAGTGACTCCCATTTTAAGGACCGCTTCTCCTTGAATGCTCTCGTGGGCTGTTTCCCCTCCTCCTTTTGGATCCCAATTACATGCTGCATTGATCTGATGTCTCTTAACATAGGTGACGTGTCTTCACAGTGTTACCTCTTGGGCCATTTTTGTGTGTTGCTCACTGTGCTGATCCATTCCCCTTACTGAGTTTTTTTAAACTTTATTTTGAAAGACTTTCAAATTTACAAAACACTTTAAAAATTATGCAAACACCCTTCAGAGAACTCCAGTATACCTCCACCCCCCAGATACCCGGACCCACCAATTTTAACATTTTGGCCCATATGCTGTCTCATTCATTCCTTCATTCATTCAATCTCTCTCTCTCCCTCTCTCTCCCTCTCTCCATCCATCCACCTGTCTCTCTTTCAAGCCATTCTCTGAACATTGAGTGTAGGTTGTATACATCATGCTGCTTGCACACTTAGTACTGCCACATACATTTCCTAAGAACTAGGATATTCACTCATGTAACCAATTTAAGTGCAGTTATCAAGTTCAAGAGATTTAACATTGATAGAACCTTACACTCTATACTCCTATTTTTCATATGTTCCAATAATGTCCCTTGTAGCCTTTTCTCCCTCTTTGATAGATCCCATCCAGGATATTGTATTGCATTTAGTTGTCATTGTCTCATTAGTAGCTCTTTTGTTTGTTTGTTTGTTTGTTTGTTTGAGCATACATACAGCATGAACTTCCATGGCCACCTCAGCCCCTCCCAAGCACACCATTCAGCAGGTTGAATCCCAGTCACAATATTGTGGTGCCCTCACCACCTCCACCACTACAACCTTCCCATCTCCCCAAACAGAAACCCTCTGCCCACAGTAATTAACTCCCCGTTCCTTCTGCCCCTGCCCCGGGAAACCTGACTCTAACTTCTGTATCTATGAGCTTGTGCATTCTCGGATATTTTCTTTGTAGTTACCAGGGGACTTAAATTTGGCATTCTAAATTTCTAACGATGTCATTTGCTTTGATACCAATTTAACTACAATAGCATACACAACCTATATTCCTGTACCCCTCCGTCCTCCCAGCTTTATGTAGTTCTTGTCATTAAGTTACATGTTTATACGCTATGAGTCCAAAACCACTGATTTGTCATTACGTTTTATGCATTTGCCTTTTAAATCCCATAGGAAGTCAAATATGCAGTTACAAATCCAAAGTACAACAGTACTGGCATTTATATTTACCCGTGTTATTGGAGTTCTCTATTTCTCCCTGAGGCTTCTCTCTTTCCTAGTGTCCTTTCCTTTCAAACCCAAAGGACTCTCTTTCGCATCTCCTGGAGGGCTGGTCTGCGGTGACAAACTCTCAGCTTTTGTTTATCTGGAAATGTCTTAATCACTCCCTCATTTTTGAGAGACAGTTTTGCTTGATACAGAATTGTTGGTTGGTAATTTTTGCCTTCAGCACTTTATATGTCATCCCACTGCCTTCTTGTCTCCGTAGTTTCTGGTGAGAAATTCACACCTAATCTTATTGAGATCCCCTCACACGTGATACTTTGCTTCTCTCTTGCAGCTTTCAGGATTCTCTATTAATCTTTGGCATTAAACAGTTTATTATATTCCTTTATGTGTGTCTATTTGGTTTTATCCTGTTTGAAGTTCGTTGAGTGTCTTGGATGTGCATATTCATATCTTTCATTAAATTTGAGACGTTTTCAGCCATTATTTCTTTGAATATTCTCTCTGCCCCTTTCTCTCTTTCTTGTCCTTCAGGAACTCCCACAGTGCGTATGTTAGATCTTGATGGTGTCCCACAGGTCCCTCAGGCTCTGTTCACTTTTCTTCATTCTTCTTTCTGCTCCTCAGACTGAACAATTTTATTTCTCTTATATTCAGCTTCTCTGATTCTTCTGCCAGCTCTCATCTGCTGTTGAATCCCTGTAGGGAATTTTTAATTTCTGTTACTCTGGTCCGTGGCTTTGTTTGCTTTCTTTTCATGATTTCCATCTCTTTTGATACTCTCTTTGTGTTAATCTGTCATTTAATTGATTTGTTTTAGTTTCTTTGTCCAAGGTTTACTGTAGTTCTCTGAGCACGTTTAGGAACACTTAAAAAAACTGTTTATATGCCCAGATCTGGTTCTTTTCATTGATGTTTTCTGATTCTTTAATCTTTTCCTTGCCTGGGCCATTGCATCTTGTTTCTTTGTAGTTTGGTAACTGTTTGTGGAAACCTGGACCCTTTGATATTTTAAGGTATCATTTTTTGGTGTCTGTTCTGTAAGTTTGTATCCAGCTAGTGTTAATGTCAGAACTTTCCTTCATTGCAAGGAGGTAACAAAAAATAAAGAAAGAAGGGAGGGAGGGAGGGAAGGAGGATGGAAGGCAGGGAGGGAAGGACAGAAATAACAGACTACATAATATCTGCAAATGAAGGGACAATATATTGAAAGATATAGAAAACAGCAAGGTTATTTTTAAAATTATTTAAACTTTTAAAAACTTTTTGAGAGAAAATTTGTTTGTCATGGCTATATTCGGGTTAGAACTTTGAAACCAGTTCTTCATGACTTTGTGCCTTTGAAATGTGTAAGGAATTCTCCTCCTTTTGGCTCATTAGTCCTTGGCTGGGGTCCTGGGACCACCTCCTTCCTCACCAGGCGAGGGAGGACTGCAGCGTGTCACGTGGCCCTCTCCTGCGGGCAGGGCGAGCCCTCCGTGCCCCTCCACATGCTGTGTGTCACCCCCACTCTGACCAGCCTGTGGAGATGAGCTGCTGAGGGCCATGCAGGGGACCCCAGGCCAGGCCATGCCGTCGGAGCAGAGGGCAGTGTCCAGCCCCCACACCCTGCGGGAGGCCGGGTGTGCATTTGGAGGGGAGACCAGCTGTGTACACGGCCTGTGCCTGGTATTGGGTCTCTTCTCGCCTTCAGTGTTAACAGCTCGGTTCTGCCTGCTGAGGTGCTGTGTCCTCGCCTCGTGCCCACTGTCCTCCCAGGAAGAGGAAGTGGTCCACACTGGTCACAGCAGCACACCGAGGCAGCCAGTTGTTTGGTCCTTCTAGCTCAGAAGGGTGGGGTTTGCACAGGAACAGTAAGCGCAGGCGTCAGAGAGCAAATGGGTGTGAGCGAGGCAGGGCGGGTGTCAGTTTATCTGCTGTGGAATCACCTGCAGGCGAGGTGCTCCCATGACTCCTTCACACACTAAGGAGACTGAGTACTCCCTGCGGCTCCTCCTCCACGTGCTGAGGATACCGACTGAGTGCTCCCCACAGCTCCTCTTCCAGATGCTGAGGAGACCAGGTGCTCCCTGTGGCTCCTCTTCCACATGCTGAGGAGACCAGGTGCTTCCTGCAGCTCCTCCTCCTCATGCTGAGGAGACTGAGTGCTCCCCATGGCTCCTCATCCACACTCTGAGGAGACCAGGTGCTCCCTGCAGCTCCTCCACACACTGAGGAGACCAGGTGCTCCCTGTGGCTCCTCCTCCACACACTGAGGAGACTAGGTGCTCCCTGCAGCTCCTCCTCTTCATGCTGAGGAGACTGAATGCTCCCCATGGCTCCTCATCCACACGCTGAGGAGACCAAGTGCTCCTGGCAGCTTCTCCTCCACTCGCTGAGGAAACCAAGTGCTCCCCGTGGCTCCTCCACACGCTGAGGAGACCGGGTGCTCCCTGCGGCTCCTCCACATGCTGAGGAGACCAGGTACTCCCTGTGGCTCCTCCTCCACACGCTGAGGAGACCAGCTGCTCCCTGCGGCTCCTCCTCTGCTCGCTGAGGATACTGAGAGGGTGCTCCCTGCAGCTCCTCCTCCACATGCTGAGGAGACCAAGTACTCCCTGCAGCTCCTCCTCCACACGCTGAGGATACCGAGTGGGTGCTCCCCGCAGCTCCTCCTCCACACGCTGAGGATACCGAGTGGGTGCTCCCCACAGCTCCTCCTCCACATGGGACTGCACCTGTTGCTGGAGATGGGGCTTGTGCCTTGGGTCCCTTGATGGAGCGACTGCTGCGCATTCTCACTCCTGCAGGAGAGGTGCGGGTGAGGCAGGGGTTATAGACAAGAAAACAGGTGGGAGCCCACCACAGGCCTCCAGCGCAGGTGATGCAAGGAGCCCCAAGCCGGTACCCACCCTGTGGAGCTGCTGCAGCCGGCCCGGCAGTCAGGAGCCACCGCAAGGGGCCGTGGGCAGGGCCGCTGCCCCTCCCGCCTGGGATGCAGTGGAAAGTGAGTTTGTGCCTGGCTGCCAGCTCCGGCCATGAGGAAAAGAGGGAATTCCATCCACAGTGCACCAGGCTCTGGGAGGCGCAAGTCCAGCTGAAAGAAGCTGGTGTTACTGGCCCCGAGGGGCTGGTGCAGGAGGGAGGTCGGCTGGTTGGTGGTCAGTGTGAGGAGGCAGGGCCCCCACGGCCCTCCCCAGGGGCCCACCGCACCCTTTCCCAGCCCCTCCCTACAAGGCCCGGGGCTTGGTGGATGGGAGCCCTTTGTTTCCACTGAGAAAGTGGTGACCCTCTGAGGAGTGTTGTTGCTGTGGAAACACAGGAGGAGGCACTGAAAGAGCCTCACCCCTCCCAGCTGGTCAGGGCCCCTGGCTCGGCTCCCATGGGCCCCGCTGGACGGTGCAGCCAGACCCACCCCACAGGGTCCCAGGGTTCTGTTCACACGTTGCCAGCACTGGCAACCGTGACCTTCCAGAAGGTTCCTCGTGCAAAAGCCAGTCTTGGACCACATATTTCACAAAGACAGTAAAATTTAAAGGGGAAATAGAAGGAATAATTTTATTCCATTTATAGAATAAGCAGCAACCATTAAAAATGTGAACAAAGTTTTTTTTAATAGATTGCTTTAGCTCATGCAAAGCTACTTAAACTTTTTTATTACTTTATAAAAACTAGTAGTTTTGAAGATATAAATACTTAAATAAAATTTAAAATTCACACTGAGATAGAATAAAGGCATTGGTTTCTACCTTTCACGCCAAAAAGTCAGATGAATAGAAGAAGTTCAGGACATGGTTTCTTTATGCCTGGGCTGCAGACTGCTCTAGCCACGTCGGGACCCAGCAGTTAGGGCTCCCTCCCCTTGGATCTGAGCTCATGGTGTGTCCCAGGCCCCATGCGAAGCCTAGGCTGCCGTGGTGGGCAGGATGGGTGAGACCTGGAAGAGATATGCACAGAAGCTTCTGGGCCTCAGGCTCCTCCTCTGTGAGATGAGGGGATGGTGCACTCCAGAGGTTACTCGTTCTCATGTCTTGACGTCCGGTCTGTCGCGGCCAACCCTGCAGCAGTTGAGCTGAGCGGGCATTTTGCTTGTGGAGCAAGGCAGGCACCCCAGGTTGGTGCAGCTACCATAGCCCGGCTACACTCCCTCGGTGTGCAGCTTCCTTCTTTGAGATGCAGCGATGGCCACTCTGAGGTTGTACCCCCATTTCAGGCAAGACAGCGCCTGAGTCTGTCCTTGTGAGGACACCAGCTTCCCCAGAAGCTCCCTCTGGCCTCCGTTGGCTGTTGGGGTGTCTGGAAGGCAAATGTTTTCATGGGGCCCTACGCAAGGATCAGGCTCTGTGGAAAGGAAGGACTATGGGTCAGCTCTCGGGTGGAGGCGCCCAATGGCTCACAGCCCCGAGCACGGTGCCGCCTCCTCAGGAAACAGCGAATCCTGGAAGGGGCAGCCCCTCTGTGCGTTCCCTCCCCAGGCTGAACGGCGTCCTCCCCACACACAAGGAATAAAGCACTGTCGATTGTTTCTGCACAAGACTGATGGTCACCAATGCCTTCCTGAGTTGTCTCCCTCTGGGATGTCATGGGGCCACCCCAAAGGTTAGGTGCTGAACTTGGAGGACTTGGGAAGGCATTGGAACCTCCTCAATGCCGCGACGTATACTTGTTCCAGCAGCATGACAATTTTACGGCAGCTTCCTGGGCACGAGGTCCAGGGCCCCCCGAGGGGCCTTGGGAGCCTTGGCCCTGGGGAGCCGTGCCCCAGACACAGCCAGGCCGGCTGCTTTCCAGATAGGACGCCCCTGCCAGCGAACCTTGTGAAGGATTTCCAGCTCCACGGTGGTGCCCAGTGGCCTGGGGAGCTTGTGGCCACTCCCAAGGTGCCAGAATAGCAGTTGGCTGTCTGCCGTGCCAGATCCCCTTATGGTCACCACGGTTGGGCTGGAAAAGCCGTATCCTGGTGTTGACTGAGTTTCACCCTGTGTTCTCTGAATAAGATGGCCCCGTTTGTTTTGTTTTTTTATTTATTTTAAGATGCCCCTTTTGATACAGCTCATAAAGAAGGAATAGGCTGACCTAAAGAGGTTCCGATTTTAAACCAAACATATTATTAAAAGGGGTTAGGGGAAGTTGAAAATGACAGAACTCATGGTTGGAAATTTCAGTCCCTTCAGAACTCTCCCAGTGGGAGTTTCGCATTACATGTGGCTCGTATTCTTGTCTCAAGGCAATATCCACCCTTAATAAAGCTGAAAACCTGCCATTTCTTTTTTAAAGTTAATGTCACGTGATTGATGGATCCAACCCATTTCCCAGGGTGTAACTGTCTGTAATCAAGAGCTTCTCAGCATCAGCACACGTTTGTTCAGAACAGTGTTACGCCGTTTGCTGTAGTGTGGCCACTGCCCCAGGAAGCTGCAGAGGAGGGTGCTGGTGGCTGGTGGCCTGGGCCATGGGGGGAGGGCGAGGCCAGCCCACCAGGCAGGGCTTCCTTTGCTTTCCTGACTTTCCATAAACAGGGCTGCAGCTCAGGGTCGTCTGAGCCTCTCCCGCTGCCGCCCGCGAGTGGGGCCCCTGCCCGGGTGTGGGACCTCGGACCTGCCCCGGCCCTTCGTGGAGCCAGGGAAGGCAGGAGGGGCCGCGACGCAGGTGCAGGGTGTCTCTGGTAAATGTTTGTAGCAGATGGGAGGTGGTGGGAGGGGAGTTCTGTTTTATTTTTAATTCTATTAAATAGAGGAGATATGTTTCTGTGATGAGATGTTTCTGAGATATCTATCTTTGATACCCAAAGGATAAAGTTATTTCTGTTTCACATGAGACGGTTTGTCAGTAAATGGGCAAATCGTGAATGGACGTCACGAGGCCCCCAGAAGGAACAGAACCTGCCGAGGAGCTGTCAGCCTCCGGCGACGCCGGAGAGACCCTGCCATGAAGCCCCTAAAATGCAGCAGAAAAGAAGCCAGAGGGGACGTTTGTCTCCTGGTTTAAGCTTAAGGAACCTTAAACTCTCTTTGAAGTGCAGGATTTCAGTAACATCGATCACAGGCTCCTTTCCTGGAAAGCGGTGGTCACAGTTTCTCCCGGTTTTTGTTTGTTTCCATGAGGTTTCTCAGCAGTGGGGGTTGCTCTGCGGGCCCCTTTGTGCTTGGGTCAGCGTGCAGCAGCAACGTGGTCTTTGCTTGCCTGGGCGTGGACCTTGGACCATTTATGCACAAGCGGATGTGCGCGTTGGAGCCAAGTTCCTTCTGCCAGCAGACAAGGCTCATGCGATGGGAGCAAAGCAAATCTTGCAGAGAGTTCCTGAAACTCTTAGGTCTAGTAAATCCAGATGCCACCTGCACGTCTGATGCTGGAACGTGTCCCATCCTCGCAGGTTCTGGGGATGTAGAAAAGGCGCCTCGGGCAGCGTGGGCTCAGCCTGAACTTCTGCTGACGAGAAGTGGCACAGCCAAGCAGACGGGCCCAGCCTTCTTACTCAGGGTGCTCCTGTCCAATCCCGTGGGTCAGGCCCTCACCCCTGGCCCCGGGAAGGGAAGCTTGGGGGGTGTGGTGTTCAGAGCAGAATTCTGTCAGGTGTGAGCAGCTTAATTTTGGCTTGTGTTCACTCTTTCTTGGGCCATGTGCTCTTAACAGAGTTTTGCCTCCATAGAAAAGGAAACAGAGCCACCTGGAATTTTTCCCATGTGTTGATGGAGGCAGCATTGCAATTGTAAACTCAAGTTTGGTAGGATTCTGGCCGTAAGTGGTAAATCCCTGCCTGTGTCCTCTGCGACCCGCTGGCCCTGCCCTCCCTTCTGGCCCCTCCAGCCCGGGCTGCCCAGCGCTCGCCTGCTCCCGCCGCTCTTCGGGGTCTGCAGCCGCTGGTTCCGCCGCTGCCTTCAGTCGGTCTCATGCTTTAGAGACGCGGGTGATGTCCAAATTCTTAGGTCCTCAGCACCTCCCCTGAGCTGTGCCTCCTGTCCAGTGACTTCCCTAGTAGCTGCACATGCCTCGCTGTAGCTCCTCACACTCAGCAGGTGCCTGCCCCTGGCTGTCCCTCGGGGAAGTGAGAGCTGCGCCAGCCCCTTGCTGGGTCCCCCTTCCTGGAGGCCTCCTTCCCGGGGACTCTGGCTTCCCACCGGCGCCTCTCCCCTCCGAGCCCCTGGAGACAAGGGTCTCAGCATGCCCGGCTTGTATAGGGAGCTGAGTAAATACTTCTCCAACGGAAGAAGAAAGAAAACAAGTAAATGGATGAAGGAACAAGAAAGCAATTCAACAAAGAACTTGTTAGATGCTGAGGGAGAGTAGAGGGCACTGCTCACCTCTGGAGTATGTCCCGTTCCTTAGGTTGGGTTTTTCTCTTTTTTTTTGGAATTTGATTTATTTTTAAATATTTTAAAGGAAAATTGTAAGGTCAACTGGTTCCCTCGGTACTCTTAGGAAGCCCCTGCTCCCTCAGCTCCCAGGAACGGAATTGTGTCTTGGCAAGAGCCCAGGGCCTGGCCCTGGCTGGAGAGTGGGTCTGACGCCTTCATCCTGACTTTTGCTTTTAAAACTGAGTCTCTATTATTTCTTGACCCACTTCAAGAGCAGCCCCTCCCGCTCCCTTATTCCTGTGGACTAGTTAAAAGAGCATGCAGCCCTAATTAGGGGAGGGAGCGCTCTGAGTTCTTCTGTCCACTGGCTGCCACCTCGTGGGCGATGCCCACTGCAGGAATAGCCAAAGTCAATACTTTTTAGCAGGAATAAAGGAGGTTCCTTTGTGAGCCAAGTTTTTGTATTTTTTTTAAGTTTGCTTCTATTTGTATGTACATACCTGTTTAAAGCCAGGGGATTATCATTCTGTGAACACACAACTGGCAACCTGCATCTTCCCTCTTCTCTGCCTGTATAGCTGGAGTCCTTCCCCTCATTTGAAAATACTTTCCATGTTGTTAGCTGAGTGAGGGACAGAAGATAAAAAGTCACTTGGAGACGTTTTGCTCACTAAGTCATCGTTCCCTCTTTCATTAGCCTTCCTACTACCAAATTGTAGCCACATCTGAAAAGATCATCTTTATTATAAGGAAAATACCCAGCAAACCAGAGCTGAAAAAGGGGTGTCTGTGGCAGACGGGGAAAAATTTAATCACCAGACAAGCTGCTGAGCCTGGCTCTGCTTGGAGGGACAGCAATTTGGCCCTTGCCTCGGCTACTTTCCTGAGTCAGAGAAACCTGCTCCCCGCAGGGCTGGGCCTGGGGAGCCCCATTTTCCAATCTCTTCTCTTTCTGGGAGTTGGGGAAAGGTGCCGTTCTCAGGCTTTCAAGACACAAGGTAGTTTGAAGAACGAAGGCTCTTACAGCCCTTGGTCCCAGCGTTTCCTGCTGCCTGTGGAGCTGTCCCAGCCCCAGCCCTTGGAACTTGCTGATGTCAGAGATGAACCCCATGGAATGGGCAGCTTGGGAGCCGGACACCGAGCGGGAGGCTGTGTTGACGCGTGGTGGGTGGAGGCTGGCGGGAGGGAGAGTGCAGTGGGGGAGATGCCAAGGGACTTGAGGGAGGAGGTAAACTGGAGCCCGTGGTCTGTCTGCTCCCAGGGTGTCAGGAGCCGGGCCTTTCCTTGGTAGGGGGTCTCAAAGGGTGTCCATTTCACCATATGTAAAGACACAGCATTAGGGTGACGCTGGGCAGGGCCTGACGACAGGAGTGTGGTCAGCCTCAGAGGCTGGCCGGGCACAGCACTCACTGCCACCCGCGGTGGGTTTCTAATCTAATTTACCAACTCCTTACCTTGAGAAGTTTCTTAAATGAATTTCACTTTCAGGGAGGGCTAAAGTAGTTTATGAATGTTGCGGAAGAATGTTTTACATGGAAGCAGTTTTGAGGTCTGTTGGTGGTAGTTACTGATGGAAAGATGTTTGCTTAGGGTTGAGTTCAGAGACTTGAAATACAATACTTGATGGTTATTAAATCCTTGAATGGATTCTCCAGAGTACAGCAGAATGGTACTTATTGCTTCCTCACCACCCTCTCCCCAGCAGTGGCAGTGATGCATGGCGAAGGGAGTGATGCGTGGCGTCTGGCAGGAAGGGCACCTCGCTCGTGCTGACTTCTGGGCATCAATCTCCTCCAGCAGGAGATCAGTAAATGACCTCTTCCACCTGCTGCCGTGCAGCTGTGGACTCTGGTCACATCACTGACTTTGTCCCTGTGGGTGAGATTTCTGATAGTCTGAAGGAGAAAGGAGATGGCTTTTGCTCTGCTGCTCTGCTAGCTTCTGTCTGCTGGGACGGTCACTGCATCCAAACTAACCTTAACATGGTGTCATTTTCCCCCTTCGCAAATTGGCGAGTGAGGGAGGCTGACTCCTCGGAAGCAGTGACTTGTTCTTTGGCTGGTGTCTAATTGGGAACCAGGTTTTTGAAACAGGCAAGTCCACCTCCCCCAGCAAGGTGAGCAGAGAACCCACGGTGCCCTCTGCTGACGATTTTGGGAAGTGCACTGACGCCCGGGACATGCCCCTCGGACCCAAAGTCCAGACCTGAGGACAGATTGTTCAGAATGTGTGATATTTGAAGAAGGGAGATAAAGATGCAAAAACATTGTAAGTCAGCATTTTAAAGGGTAAAATGCAATTGTATTTTGTGATAACTGTGTGGGAATGAACTATTTTCTGCAGAATAAGTTCTGAAGTGTTTTTTTTTTAATGGTTTTAGACATGCCCATTAGGCAGAAAGAATGAAAAATGGGTTAGAAGAATGGAAGTGAGGCTTTGAACTTTTCAGGAACAGAAAGGCGAGAATAATTACTTTTTTTCCAGATTAAGGAGAGCAAGGCATGTGTGGGGAAGAAAGCTGGGCTAGGAAGAGAGGTACCCTCGCCGGCACTGGGTTGCCAGGGAGCCTTTGGCCACTTCCTCAACTTGTGGGGAGCAGAGTTTCTGTAAACTGGGGTTTGGATTCAATGGTCGCTTAGTTCCTTACAGTGCTACAGTTTATTGCTCTAAATCAGTAAAGGACTAAAGAGATGCTAGGTTTCTTTTGACCGTTTTCCTGTGAAAAATATCTCAGAAAAAGTGAAGTTTACCTGTGTATTTTAAATGCATCACCTGCTTAACTAGTTTGTTTATCAAGAGCTAGGCATAGTTGATATCTTTGGTCCTTGGCAGTTAAGTCAAGACGTTCCTCTTCCTTGGCATGAGTGCAAAAATGGGGCTTCTTTGCATGACGTGGTCACGGGGTCACGTGGCTCTCAGTGCTTGTAGTGAGGTGCCCTGTTGCTATGGTTTGGATTCAAAATGCGGCAGAGTGAAATTGAAACTGGAGGAGCCCAAACCTCAGCTTGAATGTTATTTCTCTGTCAAGATTTTCCTGCCTTAGCCCCAGCCCTTTTGCCTTGTACTTCTGAGGCCTTTTCGCATTGCTTGTGCTGCTACTTTTTTTGTCCCCCTCCCTAAACTCTCAGGCCCATTTCTTCATGTTTACCCAAGTACCTTATTCGTAACACTGCTTGGCACATTTTGCTGAATGAATTAGAATTTTTTTAAAATTTTTTAAAAAACGTTTATTGTGGTCACATATGTACAACATAACATTTCCCATTTTGACCAGTTGTAAGTATAGAATTCAAGGGTGTTTGATTACATTCACAGTGTTGTGCTACCATCATCACCATCCATTACCAAAACTGTTCATCGCCCCAAACAGAAACTTGGTACCCACTGGGCATCAACTCTCCACCCCTACCCCTGGTTTAACCAACAGATTTTTGTGGTGCAAATTAGTTATCAAGTTATATCTTTCCTTCCTGTCCCCACAGCCGTGTTTCTCTCCTCTGCCTGTCCCTGGGACTGCTGCAGTGCCCTCCCTGGCCACACTCTCCCCACTGCTTATCATTTTCTGGTCAATTTACTTTTTTTTTTTTCCTTTGAGTTTTTTTGGAGGGTTTTTTTTTAATTGAAATATATTCACATACTATACAGTCATCCAAAGTGTAAAACAATTGTTCACAGTATCATCATATAATTGTGCATTCATCAGCACAATCTTTCCTTACTCCAAAAATTAAAAATAAGATTAAAAATAAAAGTAAAAAGAACACCCAAAACATCCCATACCCCTCCTCCCCCGTATTATTCATTTACTTTTTGTCCCCATTTTTCTACTCATTTGTCCATACCCCGGGTAAAGGGATTGTGAGCCACAAGGTTTTCACAGTCACACAGTCACACCATATAAGCTATATAGCTATACGCTTGCCTTCAAGAATCAAGGATACTGGGTTGCAGTTCAATAGTTTCAGGTATTTCCTTCTAACTATTCTAATAAACTAAAATGAGTTACTTCCAGAATGACCTCTCGACTCCATTTGAAATCTCTCAGCTACTGAAACTCTATTTTGTTTCCTTTCTCTTCCCCCTTTTCATCCAGAAGTCTTTCTCAGTCACACGATGCAGGGTCCAGGCTCATCTTCAGGAGTCATGTCCCACATTTCCAGGGAGATTTGCACCCCTGGGAGTCATGTCTCACATAGGGGGGAGGGCAGTGAGTTTACCTACCAAGTTGGCTTAGCTAGAGAGAGGCCACATCTGAGCAACAAAGAGGCACTCGGGGAGACTCTAAGGCACAATTAAAAGCAGGTTTAGCCTCTGTTTTGTGGTAACAAGCTTCATAAGGGCAAGCCCCAATATCAAGATCTTGGTCTACTAAACTGTTAGTCCCCAATGCTTTTGAGAGTATCAGGAATTTCCCAGGTGGGGAAGTTTAGTGTTGCCACATTTTCCCTCAGTCCCTCAAGGGGGATTTGCAAATGCTTTTTATTCTCTGCCCAAATTACTCTGGGTTGTATTGGGGCTTCATGCTAACCTGTACAAACCAACAAGATCTCACTCCTTAGTCAGGGTTCCATGTAATTATGGTATTTGAGTAAACTGACCATACAAGTTAAATTAGATAGTGTGCTACAGAAAATACAGATTTTGCACCAAATAAACATCTCTTCCTTAGGTCCCACATGGAAGCCACAGTTTTAAAACACAGTTAATATCATCCTCTATCTTTTAGTCTGAACTACCCCAATCTCAACCAAGTCCATTTCATTCATATCTCCAATCAAAGTCTGATCTCCTTTTCAGCCTCTTTAACAGTAGATTCATGGGGCAGTGCCAACACTCACAAAAGCCAAACTCTGGCTCCAAGTCCCAGGCACCACACAGACACCCAAAGCTCTGGGGACTGGCCATGTCACACACAAACAGCTCAGCATCTCAAAATTTAGAAATAACTGTTACAACTCGTGAATAGACTTGACTGCTGTAAGAGTTGACAATCTAGGAGTCTTCACACAAGCCTTCCCCTGATAACCCATGCCCCCAAATTCACTTCTCAGACTTTGCACATTCTTATTAGGCCACATTAGTGAGGCGTTATAATGTTTATCTTTTCATTTCTGGCGTATTTGACTCAACCTACTGTCTCATGGTCCATTCACCTAGTTGCATACCTCACAAATTCATTCCTTCTTGCCGCTTCCTCGTGTAAAAACATTCTTATTTTGTACATTTAGTCAAACTCATTGACCACTAGGTTTCACTAAGTTCTACAGTCCCAGTCTTTATCTTCTTTCTTTCCTTCTAATGTCAAATATACCCCTAACCTTTCTCTTTCAACTGTTTTCATAGTCATCATTTTTCAGTGTGCTCACAGTATTGTGCTATCCATTTCTGGATCTATACAGTCAATCCTCTAGAACATTCTATGCTCCTTCAACATCAAATGTCTGATCTCTACCCTCTTTTTATCTCCTGATATCTTCATTTCTACTCTCTTCTCCAAACCTTTGTCTCCTGCCTTTTCCTATCTGTCTGTAGCACTCTCCTGCTCACGAATCCTCTCAGTATTTATCTGTAAATATTTTAAACTCTCCCTCATTTTTGGAGGAAAGTTTTTCCAGATATAGGTTTCTTGGTTGTCAGTTTTTCTCTTTCAGTATCTTGAATATATCATACCACTGTCTTCTTGCCTCCATGGTTTCTGCGAGAGAGCCACACTTAGTCTTATCAAGCTTCCCTTGTATGTGATGCATTGTTTTTCTCTTGCTGCTTTTAGAATTTTTTCTTTGTCTTTGGCATTTGAAAATCTGATTAGTAAGTGTCTTGGAGTGGGTCTATTTGGATCAGTTCTGTTTGTGGTAAGCTGTGCTTCTTGGACCTGCAATTTTATGTCTTTATAAGAGTTGAGAAATTTCCATTGATTATTTCCTCTATTATTCTTTCTGCCACTTTTCCCTTCTCTTCTCCTTCTGGGACACCTGTAACACACATATTTGTGCCCTTCATGTTGTCATTCAGTTCCCTGATACCCTGCTCATATTTTTTCATTCTTTTCCCTATCTCTTCCTTTGTGTGCAGGATTTCAGATGTCCTGTCCTTCATCTCACTGATCCTTTTTTCTGCCTCTCCAAGTCTGCTGTTGTATGTCTCCATTGTGTTTTTCATCTCTTTTGTTGTGCCTTTCCTTCCCATAAGTTCTGCCGTTTGTTTTTTCAAGCTTACAAATTCTTCCTTTTGGTCATGCAGTGTCTTCTTTATATCTTTCATCTCTTTTGTCACATTCTCTCTCAACTCATTGATTTGATTTAAAAGATTTGTTTGAACGTCTGTAATTAATTATTTCAACTCCTGAATCTCAATTGAGGTGTTTATTTCTTCCTTTGACTGGGCCATATCTTCCTGTTTCCTGATGTGGCTCATGATTTTTTTGCTGTCTAGGCGTCTGATT
Organism: Choloepus didactylus; assembly: GCF_015220235.1. Classification (NCBI taxonomy): domain Eukaryota; kingdom Metazoa; phylum Chordata; class Mammalia; order Pilosa; family Megalonychidae; genus Choloepus; species Choloepus didactylus. The sequence continues at coordinate 223,852 of NC_051313.1, read as the reverse complement.
TTCTTGACTGGTTTATTCTGCAGGTTGTTTTCTCTCTTTTGCATAAAGTTTTCTTGTTGGTTTTCTTTGATCTCTATATTTTCTTTGTTTCCCTGGCCAGTTGTCATATTGGCTCTGCCCCCCAGTCTTCCCCCCAAAGTCAGGCACTGACTGTGGCCTGCCACAGGGATGGGAGGTAGGCACTGGGCACCCCAGGAAGGTCACTGTGTGTGGTAATATAGATCTGCTGGCTTCCAGTGGTGCTCTGTTTCCCACTGGCTAGCAAGACCTGGGTTTGTTTTGGGGCCTTGCTTTAACAGTTGGGTCTTCCCTATTTCTCAGCCAAAACTAGGCTGGGTTTCTATACAGGGTGTGTAACCCAGCTCCTGTGCTCCTACGAAAGGGTCTGAGTATCTTTTAAAAAGTATTTTCTTCCCTTGCACTTTCCAGACCGTCCAGCAGAGGGCACTGTTCAGTAACTTAATCATCCTCAGAGGCTGCTTTGCCTCCAAGTGCAGGCTGTGTCTACACAGTTGAGCTGAAAGTGCGGGATTCCTATGCCCTCGCTTTTCCAGCCAAATTCTGTCTTGATGTGGGGCTCCACCCGTGGCAGAGGGCTCCCTCATCTGACCCAGTATTCCTAGCCCAGGCAAGGAAACAGCTGCTGGCTGCTGCTTCCCTCAAGGGTAGGGGAAGGGCTTTCAGACCCAGGGCTGGAAACAGTCTCTGTGCACGTTTTCTCAGTCTCTTCATCCCTCACTGACCTGGGCCTTGAGAGGTCCCCCCCTGTCCCCCAGGTCTTCAAACAGTGGGGTGTGTCTCACTGCTGTGAGGGATTATTTGTATAAACTGTGGGCCTTGTGGGAGGTTCCTGTCAGCTGATTCTGTGCCTTTCCCACACTGAGTGTGAGTGGGGGGTGGGGGGCAGGCAGATTCCTACCTGATACTTCTTTTTCTTCAATTCAGTCTTTGCAGGGTCTTTTTCCAGTCTATATCCTCCTCCAGAGTTTCAAATAGCTCAGAATTGTCCTTTCCTTTGCTGAATCTCTGGAGAGAAGTTTTCAGTTGTTGTTTACGTCGCCATGTTGGTGACGTCCTTCTGAATTAGAATTTGAAATGGTTATTTGCTTGAAGAATTTCCAGTGCATATATGTTAATGCATTTTCTTTTTCTTTTTTTTTAAATGCCAGGCATTTTCATGTTTGTGTCGTTAGGAGGCAGGAGGTAGACCTAGAAACTAAATGTTGGCAAAATTTGATGAGGGGGTAGATTTTCCTCACCTTTTGTGTCCAGCCCAGCAGTGAGGGAGCTCGAGTCAGTCCCTCTTGCCTCTGCACCTGTTTCTCCTTGTCCTTCTTCTCAGCCCCTGCTCTCCCCCCTTGCATACAGTAGAGGACTGACAGGTTTCTGTGCAAGTCGGAAGCAGTTCTGGAGGACCGGGGTGCTTGCGAGGTCTGTGCCTTCTGTTCAGAAATGACACCCAGAAGTCATTGAGCAGCAGTGCCCTGTGTCAGATGTGTGGGGCTTATTCACGGTGAGCGCTGCATGAGAAAAAGTCGCCCCCTATCCCCCTAAGTTCTTGAGGTCCCTTTTACCTGCAATACAAGGTAGACAGAGAGTGGCGTGGATGTTCTGTGCTCAGCTCTGACTCCCAGCCCATCTCGGGAACGCAGGCCTCGCTCGAAGAGCGTCTTGCCAGGCTCCTTGTTGTGCCCTTTCGGGGATGAGCATGCAGTGCGCATGCAAGCCTGACCCCTGAGTGTATGCGTTGCTGTTCGATTGTGGCTTCCTTTTTTCTGCTCTGCCTTGTAGGGAGCCCAAGGACACTAAACTTGCCTTCTTGCTCCAAGGGTGGCTCTTACCTTTGAGACAACCAGTTTTCCCTTTCTTTGGTTTCCCTGCTCTCTTGATTTAAGTTGATATTTGTCTATGTATTGTCAGGAGAAAGGGTTACTTAGCTGGTTCTGGCTGTGCATGCTGTTCAGGTCATTTGGGTTCATCCTATCAGCCGTCACACACTGGCAGCCAAAGGTGGTCCGGGGGCAGGCGAAGTACGGAGCCCTAAACGTCCTGGTTAATTTTTAAAAGTCCAGCTATTTGCTGTCACTGAAAATGTGGAGCTCACATATGGAAATGCAGACATCTGGCCTCTCTTGGTGGAAGATCTGCAGGGTGGACATTGCCCTTGCCGTTTGGCCGTGAGCTGGCTGTTCCTTTGGGAGGCATGTGGCCTTCTGTGCTAGGGTCCCCCCCCCCTTATTTTTCATAGAGCTGACCACTTGCCTCACCTGCCAGCCCAGGGACATTTATGTTTGTGATGCTGGATCTGTATTTTCACCATCATCTGCCTTCTCTTTCCTGCTACACAGGAGACCTCTCAGTGGCAGCAACTCCAGTTGTAGGTGCCTCAGCAACCGAGGAGTGAGGGCCATCCCTTCGTAGCTCTTTCCCTGCAGTGGATCCCTTGTAATCTGTCTTTTCTTTTTTTTTCCTAGGAATCCTCTTCATAAATCAAACTCAGAAGACGGCTCTGTAGGTCAGTACTGCCTTTCTTGATTTAAGTATTTATAATACTTATTTTCCTTTAATAATTATAGAAAACATAAATATATGAAAATTAAAAAAAATTCTTTCACCCAGAATAAACAGTTAAGATTTTGATTTTTTTCTGTGTGTTTTTAAACATAATTGGATTCATACTCTATATACTTAAATTTTTTTTTCCAATGGAATACCATGAGCATTTTTTGATATACTGCTGTACTCCATTCAGTATATTTTTGCTTGCATAATGTCCATCGTATCGTAAATGTCATGATCTGTTTGACCAGTCTCTTCTCTGTTGGACAGTTAAGTTGTTTCCAGTCTTTTCACCACCCCAGGGGAATGTTGCTGCTGTAAAAATCCCTGCACCCATCTCTGATTGTGTCCGTAGGATAAATCCTTAGATTTGGAAGTTTTAGATTCCAAAGATTACGCTCAGTTAGAGCATTATGCATTTTATATTTCCTTGCTTATGAAATACCCTTCTATTTTGTCAGAGGGTGAATGGGGAGCCTGGCAGGGCTGGGTTAGGGCCTCAAGCAAAGCCTTGCCCCTCAGCCAGGGTCTGCACCATGGGCTTTAAGCGAGGTGCGCTGTTGGATTGCAGCGGGTCTGGATGTCGTAAGTGCTGAGTAAGTGTTGGCTGTTGCCATTTATTAAAATGGGAAGAAGGAGGCATAGAGCTTACAATCAGAGAAATACATCATTTCCCAAATTTCTCCAGAGAAAGGTTGAGCTACTTAAAATCCCACTTCTCTTTTATCTTTCTGTTTAGCCCCAAGGAAGCAAGCGTCTCTGGTCATTCCTGTAGGTTGGATTTATCCAAATTAGAGCAAGGCACCCTGTCTGGACATACAGCACCCTCTGGCCGGGGCGTGCCCTGTTCCAGGCGGCATGGCTTGGCACCCCCAGTCTAGACCACAGAAACCAGCAGTGCCCCCCTCTGCAGGCCAGCCCAGGACAGTGGGGCTGGAGCGATGGACCCTGCAGGTGGCCGTGCAGCTGCAGTGACGGGGCCGTGTCAGCCCCGCAGCAGCTGTGGTTCTTCTGTTTATCTACAAGGAATAAAGGGCTGTGCAGTCGTTTCACTCTGCTTACTCTCCGCCTTTCTCGTTGCTTTTTAAAAGGCATTACCTATTATTGATAATTAGAGCCCTACCAGATACTAAAAGCGTCTAGCTATGGCAGTGGAGTTGTTTTCACCTGAAAGCCACTCAAACCAGACGAGGAGGGCAGCGGGGAGGATCCAGTGGGAGGTGCCGCCGCGGGGCCAGTCTGTTCTCCTTGTCCTGGTGCCTGGGGCCAGCTGTGGGTAGGTTGCAGGCAGCCAAACGCCAGAGTGGAAACCACGCCCAGGCCGGCGCGTGCAGGCTGCGTGCGTGGAGAAGCGGCTGCGGTGGCCGCTCCAGCCCAGGCCCCTGCTGTGCTGACCGCCGGGCCCGCGACCCCCAGCTGGGCTGCTGTTCTCGTTAAGTCTGGGAAAATGGGAGTTAACCCAGCACAGATCACAACAGAAGTAAAACAAAGTCACCCTCTTAGGGTGCCCTATTTGTGGTTTAGTTGAAATAACTGCAAGAACAAAGGGGGAAAGTATGCTACAAAACAGGGCCGCCTCGGCCCACTGGCTGTGGCAGCAGGGACACTGCCAGGATGCACGTTTGCCTGCCTGTTGTTTTCTTTTTGGAGAAGTTGTAGGTTTACAGAAAAACATGCATAAAATACAGAGTTCCATACACTCGTTTGCCTGCCTTTTAATACTGCTTTATTTCTTGTCTTAACTTCCCCTCTGTACTGTTTCTTGCTACAAGGAAATTTTATGTTTCTTTTAAACAACTTTATAGGTGTTTTCATGAACCAGAGGCGAAAAACCGTTTGTTTGTTTTTCTTGGTGAAATCTAAGTATTTTCATAAGCTTTTAATTATAAGGAAGAGACTACTTTTGTTTTTAATGAATTTATCGCGTGTGCCTTTTCTTTCTTTTTCTTCTTTTTTTTTTTTTAAAGGAAAAGGAGATTGGAAAAAGAAAAATAAGTATTTCTGGCAGAACTTCCGGAAGAACCAGAAAGGAATAATGAGACAGACGTCAAAAGGTACTAACCGGCTGGCAGACGTAGAGCTTCTAACTGATGCTTTGAGGTGCTTGGGCCACTAACCTGAGAGTGGGAGCAGCTCGCCCCCCGTGCACCCAGGTGCTCCGGCTTCCAAAGAACCTGCTGTTACTCGGAACCGTGCCACTGATTTCAGTTTTAATCAAAGGAAACAAACTGGGCAGGCATCAATCCTTTCTTGACAGAGCTGACCAGTTTCCTCCGGAAGTTTCCTCTTACTTACCAGGAAAGTCTGGGCATTTCGCTCGTCCTGTGTTCTCCCACCCTACACCCTGCCTGGTCTCTTGGAATCATCTGACTTTTTTATGCTTTTCCATGTGTAGGACAGTTATGGGGCCATTGCCCCAGGAGATTGATGGTTTGTTGTTGTTTATGAAGTAAGCAAATATATTGTCCCTTTGGGGGCCCAGTTATGAAATTTACATTTCAGTGGTTATTCAGAGACAAACCAAAGCGAAGCCATGTCCAGATGTCCAGCTGCAGGAGGTTATCATTAGATTAAAATTTTTAGTTGCTTGCCAGTGAAACTACTGGTTTTCCTTTACACAGCCTTAGTGCTCTGCTGTGCTCAGAATGCTTCTCTATTATGTACACACACAGTGCGCAGGCCTGGGTTCCTTGGAAACGTTTGATGTGGTTATTTTTTAAGTTGTTCTGATTTAAGGGAGCTGTTCTTAAACATTCCCAGTGTTTCCTATTGGTGCACACCCAGGCTCATGTGTGATTCAAAATAAACCTTGGACTCTAGCAAAGTCTTATTTAGGAAGAAAGGAGTAAGGCGGGCAGGCGGTGGGTAGACTGTTAGGGAAGCCGACTCCCTGTCCACCTTCGCTGCTGCAGTAACAGACAGTGCACGGATCGGACTGGCCAGCTCTTCTCTTGCAGCGCACACAGGTGCAGGAGGGGCGAAAGAACTGGTTCAGGACAGAATGGAAATGAGGCAGGGAAACGGGGGCACAGACCCCGGCAGGCCATGCCAGGAGCAGTCCTGTGTAAGTGCGCTGACCCTACCGGGCCTGGTGGGCAGTGGGAGGTGGTCCACGTGCCCAGCAGCTCCAACGCCGGGCTCTGGCCCCACGGGAGGGTCCTCTGGAAGGGACACGACCAGGGCACGTGGGTGCTCTGCAGGCCTGGACACCCTTGGTTTGGGGTTGGAAACGCACATTCCCGACTGTCTGGAAACATCCTTATGACAGTAATACTCTCAGACCCATTCTTTCGGTGAACTCAGGGAGCTCCCCCTGCATGGTTTTGTTTGTTAGTGCTCACCTGAGGAACTGCAGGTACCCTATAGTTCAGTGGGCATTTGGGGTGACCATGCTGTGGTGGCTCTCCTCTCTCACATGCAGGGTCCCTTCCACTCCTCTGGCAGAAATGTTTTCTTCTCTTTCACCTTTAAAATGGAAGGGCACAGAACCCCTGGCCAAAGGAGCCTTGGAAGACTTGTCTGATGTAGTTGGTGGCTTAAATTACGTCTGCGCCCCCTGAGACATAGACCTGACAGCTGTCTTCCAAAACTCCCCCGCTGGGCCTTCCGTCATGGAAGCCCGATCATTTTGAAGGGCCCATTTCTGAAGTAACGTCTGTGTGTCCCTGGCGCCTGTTTGCAGTGAGCTGTGCTCTTTGACCCTGCTGAGCCAGTGCCCCAGGGAGCCCACCCTGGCTCTGGAGCACACGTTCAGGTCGGTCCTGCTGCTCCATCCTACTTGCTTTGATGCAGTTGATGTTTGTCGTCCAACTCCAGGTGAAGATGTCGGTTATGTTGCAAATGAGATAACGATGAGTGATGAGGAGCGGATCCAGCTGATGATGATGGTCAAGGAGAAGATGATAACTGTTGAAGAAGCGCTTGCAAGGGTAAGGGTGCAGGTGTCTGCTTTACCATTAAAATGCTTTGGGGCGTTAAAGGTATAGGAATATGTTGTTCAAAGTAGTATTTTGGTACCTTGAAGGTCATCAGGTACCCAAATTACTAGATACAATATTATTTTGTTCTGTTTAGTTCATGTAAGCATTCTACTTTGTGAGGTGAAATTTCCATGTTCAATAAATATACAAATGAATGAATGGCAGATATTTTTGATCTGGGGACCACTTTAATGAGAAAAAAACTCCTCTGATCAAAATTTACCAGCTTTGTGAAAAGGTTAAATATATTATGCTATAAACATTATAAACATCAGTTCTGTAAGGTGTTTTTAGAAACTAAACTTTGAATAGACTAAAGGTTAAGCTTCCGATATACCTTAAAGTTTTGTTTAATTTCATTTTAAGTAGATATTAATTGAAATTTATTCTGTCATCTTATTGTTCTGAGTTAAATTAGGCACTACAAGGAGCAAAATTAACCTTACAACGTAGGGCAGCATTTATGGTAGTGAGGCATCAATTTATTAAGAGATTTCCTGGTTTGTTGTTGAACAACAAATTAACTGATTTGACTGTTGATCTTTCACTTTCAACAATTAGTTCAGTACTGTGTAGACAAGTCTAAGCTAGGCATGTTTGGAAACTGACATAAACTTTCAAGTTGCTAAGGAACCATCATATGAGCCACAACTTTATCATAAATCTTGAAGTAGAATCTTGAAGGGCTAAACCTTGAAACAGTGACAAGGACACCCAACGTGGTTCAGTATACCTGATTCTAAACCTCAATAGTTTCTTTAAAACATTTATTTTATTGCTGAGTCAGTGTTGCACTGAAAACAAAAAGCACTCAATGTTTGTCACGGAGTTGGCTGATATTTTGGCATTGTGAACTTTTCTTACTGACAGGTATCTTTTGTCAGAGCCTGAGACACAATCTCTTGAGCTAGTGATTTGTTGAAGGGGGATTTGTTGAAGGGGCCGTCAGGAGAACCCTAACATCAGCCCGCCCTGCGGGGTGCAGGGAGCTCTGGAGTTTAAACTGTGTTGCAGGGTTGTCCTGCCGGAGAAAGGGGGCTGAGAGCTGGCTGGGGAGGCAGAGCAGCCTCCAGAGCAGGTGTGTGTGGTCCACACCCACGGAGGCACCTAGCTGGGAGGATGGGCTCGGCGGGGAGCCTGGACATCTGGTTCATCAGACCACACGATTTTGAGCTGGAACCTGCGTGCCTGATTGAATCATTTCCTCATAGCAGTGAGTGCGCATCAGTGACAGAGATGTAGAGAGAGCCAAAGGGGACAACAACGTGGTTGGAGTATTTAAAAATAGGTCCCGTGGAGAAAAATTGGAAAGGATTTATCTCAGAGAAGAAGCTGAAAGGACTTAACCCCTGTCTTTGCGTATATGAAGGGTTATTGGTTTGTTTATTTAATCTCTACTCAGGGCAGAATAAAAGTAAATAAATTAAGGTTGCAGCTGGAAAGGATTTAGGTTAGGTATAATGTAAATGCTCTCTACAGTAAGCACTGCTAGAATTTTGAATGACGGCCCCCTCCCTAAAGGATCAGCAGACGCCAGCCATGTGCCTTCCCAGCCAACAGAGGTTTTCTGGACACCATTGGCCATCCTTCAGCGAAGGGACCCTGTGCTGATGCCTTAGCTTGGACACTTTATGGCCTTAAGACTGTAACTTTGTAACCAAATAAACCCCCTTTATAAAAGCCAATCCGTCTCTGGTGTTTTGCATAGTGACAGCACTAGCAAACCAGAACAGGCCCCAAAAGGTAGGTCGGTAATGGAGATAAACAAGGAGCAGAAGAAAAATATTGAGCCTTGTCTTAGTCACGGTTCTCTAAGGAAACAGAACCAATAAGAGATATCTGTAAATATGAGATTTATAAAAGTTTCTCGTGCAACAGTGGGGATCCATATTCCATAGGGCAGGATGCATGAGTCCAAATTCTGTAAAGCAATGGCAAACTGGCAACTCCAATGAAGGTCTTCAATGAACTCCCCAGGAGAGGCTGGCTGGCTAAAAAAAAAGTGAAGGTTTGCTTTTCTGCCTTAAAAGTCTTCAACTGATTGGATTAAATCCAGCTGATTGAATTCTCTCTTTGTGGAAGACATGCCCTTATTTGATGTAATCAGTCAAAGATGCAATCGTGTGATGATGTAATAAACCAACCTTCTTGTTTTTCTAACCAGCCACAAATGTCCTTGCAGTAATGGTTAGACCAGTGCTTGCTTGACCAGACACCTGTGCACCATCACCTCACCAAGTTGACCAGGAACCTGACCGTCACAAGCCTGTTCGTAGTTGACTAGTTGGGAATTTGTATCTTTTTTTATTGAAAAGGAAGCTTCTCTGTGACTCCCAGGGCCCAGTACAAAGGTGGGACAGAGATCTGGGGAAGATCTTTTCAGCGTTGTCCCTCAACAGCAGCTGTTTCCCGACTGTGCAGGGAGGACAAAGCCTTTCAGAAACCAGGATGTCTGAAGGAAGGACCCTTCCAGCACATACCGTGAATGTTCAAGTGCCAGAACAATATCTGTGCCCCTAGAGAATTAAAAAGACTAAGATGGCGAAAGTTCAGAGCCTGGAGCCTCTTTTGGCCCTGCGCTCTCACATGTCTGAAGCCACGAGATTGCTGGACTAGCAGCACTATCGTGTGAGTAGAGTGGGCTTCTGGTCACGTCCCTGTGAGAGCTTTTCATCAGCACCCCCAGCTTCCAGGTGGGGAAACCGGAAAGAGGGTTAAGCCGCTTGCCCTTAGCCCGCAGCCCTTCTCCTCCCCCCACGTCCACATGGCTGGAGACAAGGCCCATCCTCGTACCACTCACATCCCGTGGCCTTCCCTCTGTGTAGTGTCCATCTGAGTTCACGAATAAAACTGCTTTATGCTGGGATGCTAATGCAGTGATGTCGTGCCTTCACTGTATTAAGTAGCAGAGTTAAATGTCTGTGTTTTATGAAAACACAGGGAATTTTTCACACATATGCCATTCTGCAAGATCCTTCCTTAATTCTGCTAAGTTAAATTTGCTGACTTTTCTGTAGCATGCACTTGCCTTTCTGTATTCTGGGAGCTAGAGACTCAGTTTCTAATCCAAACTTTAAGTGTCCCTGGTTATTTTCCTCCCCATAACCCTGGGTGATAACACTGAGCAGGCAACTTTAAGTGATCTCGAACTAGAAAAGAGAGTGGCTTTTATTAGGAGTCTCCCACATGTGTCTTCCTAAAAAGGACAGTGTGTCTCTGACTTTCACTGTGGAGAGGTAATTCAGACGCCAAATAAGAGACAGTATCTGTTTTTGAACGTCTAATTGAACTGAGAAAATGGTTTTTGATGTTAGAAATCAGCAAATAATGGGGGAAACCAGTGGCTTTTTGGAGCTCTGCACCTGAGGAACCTTCTGTGCCTGCTGGTTCGATCCACGTCAGAGCCCCCTGGCCAGGACGTACCTTCCTCTCAGCCTCGAAGCCTGTTGGCGCCTCGTCTCCAACCCCGGTGGACGTGGCCCCTGCTCGGCAGACAGTATCTGGCCATAGCTCGACCTCCTGTGCCCTCTCATTGCAGCTCAAGGAGTACGAGGCCCAGCACCGGCAGCCTGCCCTAGAGCCAGCCGACTGGTCCGATGGCCCCTACCCGGCGTGCGGCGGCTCGTCCACCTGCAACGTAAGTCCGCGCCACCCTGAGACAGGGCAGGCCACGCGCCAGCTGCTGGCATTCTTATCGGATAGTTGCATTCATCTCATGGGGGGCCTGCTGCAAAGCCCTTTTCTTGTCATCCCAGGAGCCTGTCTGTACTCTCCTGCCCTTTTCCTTCTAATGTTTGTGAGCTGATCCTGCTGCCCACCTTGTTGGGGCCAGAGACAGGGTGGAGCGAGCAATGCCCGTGCGCTGCTCTGCTGCTCACCCCAGTGCGCAGGGCACTAGTGCGAGTGAGCTGAGGCTTCTCACCAGTGCTCCCTGCGATTGTCCAAAGGCTCACACACCCTCAGTGAGAATCCACGTTTGCAGACACATGAGGGAGTGACAGGTTTTTCTTCAGTTTCCAGAGGAAATTATCATTAAGAGTTATTCAGAGGAATCTCTGGGCCTTGTAAACTGCAGCTCAGTTTGCAGAGATGTGATATACGCTGACGGGTAGATGAGTTCGAGAAGGTGGGCAGAGGTTATTGCTGTGCCAGTGCCCCCCACCAGGTCACTGTCTGGACCCCCAGATCCCATGCACCCTAACTCTACCTGCCCCCTCCCCGGCTGATCCTGCCCACCTGATCCCACTGTCCTAGCCCCACCCCTGACCCCCATCTCCCTCCGGGGGTTGAAAAGAGGCTTCTGTTCTGTTGTTACTCAGTTTTCATTACCTGTTAGAGACCCGGCTACAGAGTAGTGTTGTTTGTGCTCCTTTAATGTGACAGCACAGTGCTTCTCCAAGTGGGTTTCCAGAGGGATCCCTGGGGAGAGCTCTCCCGAGCTTTAACCCGGCTTGTCACGGCTCCAGTGTGCAGCTGTGTGGGCCACAAATTGGGGGGGGGGGGGAGCTCCTTTTAATCTATTATGTGCTTGTTTTGTTTTGTCTGCTAGATCATTTCTTTCTTACCATCTGGAAGCAGCTCTACCTCCCTGTCTCCCCGTCCATGCCCGATGGCTGCCAGTCTTGCAGCCTGTAAGATAAAGCCCGCACTTTCCAGCACATCTGAGGGCTTACATGATCTGGCTGTAACCAGCTTCTCCAGCCTCATCTTTTCCTCCTCACCTGCTTGCATTCCTGAACAGACCTTGCATTTTGCATCTCTCTGTTTCTTCGTGCAGTTTCCTCTACCTCAAATGTCTTCCCCCCAGTTTTCCTGGTGAAAATCTCCTCATCCTTTAAGGTGAAGCCCAACTGGAATTTCCTTAACCCTCTCAAGTGTAGTTTATTGCTTCCTATTCTGTGCGTTTGCTAAACTAGCTTTAAACATCCCACCTCACTAGGGTTCCTCACCTTACCCTGGAGTATTAAAATCAATTGTATTTTGGGCTCCTCGGAAAAATGCTCTCCTTGAGCAGGAAGTGCGTGCTGCATCATCTATGCGTGTCCAGTGAGTACCTGGCCTCCTGCCCAGCTCCTGGCCTGTCTGGGAAACGTGACGAGCAGAGGCGGTTTATATTTTGCAACTGCAGTTGTCACCTTTCTCTCTATCTAAGCAGCAGAGCGGCGTGTCACCCTCCCACTGCCTTCTGGTCCCAGGCCTCCATTGCGGTGGAAAAACAAAGGCTGATGAACTCAAGAGCCCTGCCTGGTTTGCTTTCATGTGAAAGAGACACATTTCCCTTTATCATGAGAAGTGTTTCATGTGCCCACGTGCCCTAGAGGAAATCAGAGTGTCCACACCCAGGTTCTGACTGTGACTCCGTGGGTTTCTGATCCCCAAGTCCTAAAGGCCCACGTAATATAAGTGCAAATCCTGAACCAAAGAAGCATGAGGTGTAAGTACGGGAGCAGGAACGCAGGACTGATGGGATTCAAACCCAGCTCCGAAGGAATAAAAGTCCTTTAGGGTGAGACGCCGCGGACTCTCCTGGTTCCAGCAGCTGCATCAAGGAGACTTTGGGCGCTTCACCCATTTAGAGAAACGGGTTGTGGTAAGACCTCACGTGCTTGGACTGCCACGAAAGTCTTGTCCCATTGGGAGACAGTCAGTGTAAAACAGGCCGAGCACCACGGTCTGCACACACGTGAACAGAATGAAACGGGCGCGTCTCAAGGGTTAGACAGTGCGTTGTCTCGAGTACCTCTTCGCTCCTAGGAGATCTGATGGACCACTTGGTGGGCACCAAATGTGGCGCTAGAGGCAAAGGAGAACGAGACAAGCCCTGCTGGGTGATGTGTGCACATTAGTGCAGGGGTTCAGTCTAAGTGATGGCAACCCTCACCCACGCAGACCTGCACCCCCCGCACAGATCTGTACCCCCACCCATGCAGGCCTGCACCCCCCACCCACACAGACCTGCACCCCACCCATGCAGACCTGCACCCCCCACATAGACCTGCACCCCCACCCATGCAGGCCTGCACCCCCCACCCACAGCAGACCTGCATCCCACCCACGCAGACCTGCACCCCCCACATAGACCTGCACCCCCACCCATGCAGGCCTGCACCCCCCACCCACACAGACCTGCATCCCACCCACGCAGACCTGCACCCCCCACATAGACCTGCACCCCCACCCATGCAGGCCTGCACCCCCCACCCACACAGACCTGCATCCCACCCACGCAGACCTGCACCCCCCACATAGACCTGCACCCCCACCTACGCAGGCCTGCACCCCCACCCACCCAATCACACAGACCTGAGATGCCACATGCTCATTGACATCTAGGGCTGAAGAATAAACGCCGCCTGTCGTGGTTGGTCAAAGGGCCGAGAACAGCACACGCCCTGCCCGCCTGGAGCAGAGGCTGAAGAGCACGGAGTGTTTTTGGGAGCCGATGACTGACCCTGAGCATCTTACTCACAGACTTTCTGCAAACACCCATACCCACCTCCAGTTACACTGTTTGTTAGGGCTGACCTCTGACCCCCCCATTGTCCTAATGTGCGTGAACCCTGACCTTAGCCTGCCCTGTGCTCTTACAGAGATTCAGCAAGGAACCTGTCCAGAGAACTCCTCAGAGCCGGTGGTTTCTGGTGATTCCCGCCATATCCTCCTCCAGCTGCCACAGGCTAGACCTTTGATTATCTTCTGTGCAGAGACCAGGGTTTTCCATGTTCTGTTTCTTTGTGTTCTGAGACGTGAACCCCCCTGGTGTCATTGGGGGGCTCACTGTGCTTTTGCCACCAGCCTCTGTCGATGCCCAGTTTGCCTGACCCCATTTGTGCAGGTTTCATGCCTTCCCTGTCCCATAACTAACATCAGATGATTGCATGTTGCCTGACAATAAATCCTATTCACATTCCTGGTTTCCAGGACTGTAAAGTACTGAAGATAGTTACCAGGGAAGAGAAAAGCAGCTTTCTCTTTGCCAAAGGAGAATCTGTTCTCTGCTATCTGTTTTTCATTAATAGTAAACTTGTGTTGTGTTGTGAGTGTTGGGGTTTCAAAAAGGGCTTTTGGTTGAGTACTTAACTTCATTCTTTGTTAAATCTCTGAACGTTTAAAAATTTCTGTTCGTTTTAAGTTTATTTTGGTAAATAGATTTTCGGTTGTCTCATATAGGGGGAGGGCCATTAGAATTCTCATTTTAAGTTTGCAAATTCGTGCCTTGAGGTTCAGTTTACCTTCCAGCTAGGAGAGGCATTTAAAGAACTCATGCTTTCTGTCTTACTGTGCTTTATAGTTTTTTACTCAAACTGCAAGTTTTAGTAAATCTTAGTTTTTATATTTCTGTGAAACTGGTGCTTCAATATTAATGAAAATTCTTGGAGTGAAAGATACCTCCAAAAATGTCAAGTTGTTATTTGAATTGCTATTTAAGTCGTTTTTAAAATATGTACTGTATAAAGAGAAATTAAAGCATCCATGTGAAACTTAAGTTCTTAGTACCCCTCCACCTTGGTGCCGCTCATTCACTTCACTCCACACAGAGTGTTCCAGAAAAAGTTGGAATTGCGTCTCTGGGTCTGGAGCCCTGATTAGATGAAGGAGCCGTGGCGAGATGCTCTGTGACTTTGGGATGTGTGTTATTTCATAAAGGAAGTCATCGTTTCCTCATTGACCACTTGACCATTCAGGGAGTTAGAGTTGGGAGCTGCTTGTGCAGAGAGAGTGATGGTTTTCTGCCTGAGCCTCCGTGCCAGCTCTGAATGGATCTTTGCCGCCAACCTGGCTTGAGGCATCAGGGAGCCTTGTGGTTGAACCATGCCCAAAACTGGGCAATGGAGACAAAGCACAACGGGGCCACTTTCATTTGTCCCAATATACCACTTTAAGTCTGTCCTTGGTTGAGGACTTTCAAGGTCTCAACTAAAATGTCTCCAGATTTAATATGGTGTTTGGGGTGGCTGTTGCAAGGATGCTAAATCTTTTTTGAGCCCTTCTAAAATTACAAACCATAAACATCTCCTTCAGTAGGCAGGTGCTACTTAGAGGCCTCAAGACTGGTGTTTGGCCACACCTTGGTCTAAACCGCTGCTTTCTAGAAGGTGAGGAGTCGGCACGTACCCCGGCCAGGAGAGCATTGCAGGCCGCGTTTCAGCAGGTCCTGCGGGGACAGTCGGGGTCAGCTGCCCGGGGCCCTCAGCCACACCTGGGGCCCGTCGGGCACTCCTTCTGGGTTGAACCGGATTCTCTAAAAACATACTGTCCTCAGTGTGCTTATTTTGAACATAGTTCTTTTTCTAGGATGAACTTCAAGGCAATGTCCATAACTTAAAATTTATCAGAAGTTTTATTTTTCTTATTTCAGAGGCATTGTGTATTTCCATATAGGCATTATTAAAATAAAAATCAATATCATTTGCTTCCTATTTGGGCAAATCTGATCCCCAAAGACAACTTTTTTGACAAGCATATGACAAATTTACAAAATTTTCTCCCATATATAAGTATTTCCAGCAATTAAAAAATATATATGACTTTCAAATTCTGCTGACACCGGCATTTATTGACTGATAAATCATATGAGGGGTCACATAACCGTCCTCGTGTGGCGGCGCCAGGAGGGAGCTGCGAGGAAACTGTTGGCTGTCTTACTGTTCTCCTCCTTCTCTTCTGTTACTTATTATTACATTATATTATTGTGTTTTAAGAGAGAGCATGAATAAATGTTTTTAATTTCGTTTACATTTTTTCTTTGTATCTCTTCCCAGAGATTTTGATAACCTTTAGTGTGTAGGTCTCAAAATAATGAGGTTGTAGCTGGCGAGGCACCTTTCATCGGCAGCTGGGAGACTGCTCCTGGACGCCCTGGTGTCCCTCGGCTTGGCCTGTGCCCGGCTGCGCGTTTCAGCTCCTCACCTCAGCAGAGCCTTTCTCCTTTCGCTTGTCACGTCGTGGGAGGGAGGAGCAGGGCCCGGCAGTAATTGCAAGGGCATTTGTGCCCTGTTGCCCGGGAACGGGTGCCAGCAGCTCTGTACCCCGTGCTGTGTTACGTTGTGCTGGAGTAATTAACCTTTCTAAAACCTTCCAGATATAACTATGTTAAAAATAACTTAGAGAGTCTGGTCTTTTAATGCATACTTGAAACCTTTAACTGGTTATTCAGAGTTTTATGGATAACCTCCATAAATTTTTATTTTATTTGATTGGTATAAGTGTATAGGAGGAAATAATTATTCTTATTTTAATAAAAGTGAGTCTGAAAATCAAAATGGTAGTAATTTAGGGACATATTGAAATTCTCCTTGAAAAAGTAGAACTAGTGATTCTTTAGGTCTTCAGCATGTGGTAAAACCAAGAGGCATGATTGATCCATTGGAGCAGATGTCACACCGTTAATTATAAATGAGCTGTCCTGTGGACACAGCAGACGACACCCCCACGTGCCGTCACCTGGGCTCCACTGACTGCCCATCCCAGGCCCAGTCGTGGCTGCATTTCAGGCTCCAGAGATCACCGTTTCTAAACAAACTGCCCTAGCTTGTCAGAGCTGCTACAACAAACTCACATGGTGAATGCATTTTGGCCTGACAAAGGAATCCATTGCTCATGGTTCTGAGGCTTGGAGAAGCCCCAAATCCAGGCTCAGCTTGCTTTCTTCTGGTGTGTGTAGTGTCCTGGTGCTGCTGCCAGCCGCGTTGGGGTCCTTGGGCTTCTAGACCTGCGCCCGTCACATGGCGGCATCCTCTGCTTTTGTCTGCTCTTCTGGTTTCTCCCTGTGGCTTTCTCCAACTTCTGGTTGCTGGTTTCTTCTCTTTATAAGGCCTCCAATAATATGGATTAAATACCTTAACTAAAAACAGCATCCTCAAGAGCTGCTGTTCCCAGCGTCACACCCACGGGAAGGCGGCTTGCAGTTAAGGCAAGTCTGTGTTGGGGCCGTGGCCCACCCACCACACAAAGCTAGGCAGGAAGGGCTCAGGATGTGGGACTCGGATGCCAGCTCCTCCACCTGTGATCTCTTCCAGTCTTGGTTTCTGGGAGAGAAGGTCAGTGATTTGCATCCCATGAGGGTAAATACCTGGTGAACAGGAGCTCCTCTTACTTTATGTGGAGACCTCTGCCCTCTCGCCAGCTCACTCTCAAAGCCTTGACTGCCGGTAAAGGCGCTGTTTTCCCACCTCCTGTTACTGTGGCAGCTCCGGCGAGTGTGGACGTACACAGGTATGCAGGTGCTGTAGCAGGTGGGCTGTGTTGTCCGGCAAGCGTGACATAAACAGTGCCTGTTTCCTTGGCCCGCTTCTGTTTTGGAAGGTATTACTGGGTAAGTGTTCCCATAAGGTGGCTCAGCCACAGGAGTGCTGCTTGCGGAGAATGGGCAGCTATACATCCTAAAGGTGGCGTGAGGTGGCCTCCGCTCCGTGGGCAGCGTGGGCCCCGCCTCATGTCAGGAGACGCTCGCGGCAGGCCTGGGAATCTCGGAGGGTTTGCTGTGTACTCTGCAGAGCTGAGGTATAGCTCTCTTTGCCGGTTTGTGCAGGAACAAAGCTGAGTGTGCAGCCTGCAGGCCCTTCTCACCAGCACAGCGAGGGCCGCTTGAACAGAGGGCAGATGGGGACAGCAGGTGGTGGACTTACTTGGGGTGCTCTTGCCTCATGCACACAAGATCCGGGTGCAATCTGAGGTGACCTATTTTTTTTTCTTAATTAAAGTTTGAGACAACTCCAGATTGCAATCTTGTCTGTTACATCTTTTGTTAGGTTGAACCATGTTAAATTAGAGATATTAGACAGCTTCTGACCTATAAGAACGCTCTGCATGGTAGATGAACGCCACACAGGGAACACGTCACCCCCTGCTGCTGATTACGTCAAACCACAGCCATTTGCGATCTCAGTTAGAGATTGGCATTTAGATTTGCCGAACCAGTTCATGCATGTAGATTGGGATTCCATCATTTGTTTAATTTACAGATCTGTTCCATGTTAACCCCGCACCAACTTATTGCCCTGATGCCAGGGCTTAATTAATGATGGACTCGAAGATGCCCCAGACCCCATTGGGGTCCATGGACGGGATCCAGGCTGATACCATGTCCAACCCCAGCCTGTCTGTCTCTTGTTTGGGGCCCATTTTTAGTTTGTCACGACAGTTACACGTTCAGTTATAACTGTTGTCAGTCCTCAGATAATGGCATGCATGTGGATGTCAATATTTAACACCACCAGATTCTATGTCAACAGAATACTTTCTATAAAAACCCCCTCTGGTCTCCTCTCTCTCTGTCACCCTCTGATGCCCACATCGATTTCACTGTCATGAGTAGGAACCCTGCTCATGCTGAGGAGTGAGCTGCTGAGAGGATTCTGTCCTGCAGTGGGGGTGACAGGCACTCTTGTGCGTTCACTTGGCAGACTTTTGTTGAGACCCTCCTGTGCTGCCATCCGGTGCCCAGAGAGCTGGTGTCTGAGCAGAGGGCAGATGGGGACAGCAGGTGGTGGACTTACTTGGGGTGCTCTTGCCTCATGCGACAGGTGCACACAGGCAGTCCATGAAGCCCGGGGGGAGAGGGGCAGCCTCCCCGAGAAGGAGCCCCCACGAGGAGAAGTGCATGGCAGGTGGAGCAG
The DNA here is from genome assembly GCF_015220235.1 of Choloepus didactylus. Classification (NCBI taxonomy): domain Eukaryota; kingdom Metazoa; phylum Chordata; class Mammalia; order Pilosa; family Megalonychidae; genus Choloepus; species Choloepus didactylus. The sequence continues at coordinate 205,695 of NC_051313.1, read as the reverse complement.
GCCTGGACAGCGAGCCAGGTACACCCTACAACTCAGCTAGTGGGATAAAATTGATGTAAACATGAAGTTCCTCTCTGTTTTGGTATTTTGACTTCGAAGGTATAGATTCTGTTCTTTACTGGTTCATTCTTATTGTAACTATGTTCTCTAATAGCTTATGTGGTCCTCTTATTTTTTTTTTAAATGTATTCTGGTAAAATACATATAAGATGAAATTTGCCATTTTAACCATCTTTAACTGTACTACTCAGTTGCATTCACCATGTTGTGCTACCTCATCATTGTCTATTACCAAAATTTTTTCATCAGCCTAAATAGAAACTCTGTACCAATTAAACAATAATTCCTCACCCATTCACCCCCCCACCCGAGGAACCTCTTTTTCTCTATTTGCCTATTCTACATGCTTTATATAAGTGGAATCATACAATATGTGGCCTTTTGTGTCTGCTGTTTCACTTAGCATAATGTTTTCAAGGTTCGACCATGTTGCTGCGTGAATCAGCACTTCTTCCCTTTTTACAGCTGGCTAATATTCTGTTGCCTAGATTTAGCACATTTTGTTTATCCATCTGTTTATGGACACTTGGGTTGTTTCCACCTTTTGGCTATTGTCAGTGATGCTGCTGTGAACACCAGAATACAAGTGTCTGTTTGGGTCCTTGCTTTCCATTATTTGGATATACACCTAGGAGTGGAATTGCTGGGTTGTATTCTATATTTAACTGTTTCAGGAACACTCAAACAGTTTTCCACAGTGACTGCACCATTTTACATTCTTGCCAGCAATGCACCAGGTTTCCGATTTCTGCACATGCTCACCAGCACTTCTTATTTTCTGTTTTTAATTGTGTTTTGCAGAAATAAAAGTGTGAACTGGTACCCCACTGTGGCTTTGGTTTGCATTTCTCTTAATGGTTAATGATGTTGAACCTCTATTTCCTTTGATTGCATTTTTAAAAATTTCTGTCATTGTGTTGTTTCTCATCCTGTCTTTGAGGCCTTGTTTAATTGAAGTTGTGTTCCTTTGTGATAGTTTTGTAGCATGAAGCAGCTGTTAGCATCTTCTTCCCTTCCCTTGGATGGAGTCTGTGTCTTTTCTATTCTGTTTCTCCTCCTTTCCTACCCAACAGATGGTTTCCCTCCTACAAGCTACAGTCGAAGGCTTTGTTTTGGGTCCATCCATGTCTGTCGTCACAGCGTGGCCGATGGAGGGGGCAAGTGGCCTTGCCGGGGGTCCGGGCTCTGCCTTCTCCCTGAATGTGCTGAATGTGCTGTGCCCCAGTTCACACCACCGGGTCCTGGGTAGGGCCGGGGCCCCTGCCATTCTGCCTTTAGAGCATTTATCCAACTTCCTGTAAATCTCCAGAACCTTTGCTTCCATCATGGTCAGCTTTACTGTCGACTTCCCACCTGTTCATCATTGCTCTCCTCAGCCGTTTCCATTGCTCTTCAGCAGAAGATGGAGAGCTCGCATGTTCACTGCCTTCCAGATGCTGGGTGGTTGGGAGAATCCTCTGACATCCCTGCTGGGGCGGATCTGGAGAAGTGGCTCAGAGGTCTGTGCTTTGCCTCGAGCCCGGAGCTTCACGCCTGAGTCCATGTGCCCCCTCCTTGTTTGATCGCTCTTGGAGTATCTTTGCTACTTTTTAGTATATGTTATGGCTGTAGCTCATTCCTGTAGGTGCTATGGGAACCATATTTTAAGCTGTCGCCTGACCTGACAGCTCTGCTAATTAGATGCTCACAGACATCCTTTCTAAGCTGAGGCAGGGATTCTGCCTAGATTTCTTCTGGCTTGGAACTTGAAATAAACTTGCTTTCTGTTGATTCTGCACACAAGGAGAGTTAGTTGAGGTTGCACATCGTGGCTCTGGGTGGGGTGAGGGCATCAGGCTGCCGGCTCCAGCTTGGTCGGGTTGGAGGAGAGGCTTGGGCTCTGCACTATCCGTTGCCCTCTGGCTCTGTCAGTTCCCTGTATTTCTCCATCTCCATTGGCTTCAGCAAGGTTGTTTGACAACCCTGTCCAAGAAGTCCTCGTGCCTGACCTGTGAGTCAGTCCAAGATGCCACGAGGCAGTGTGTCTTCCTGACACCACCCAGTCCCTCCGGAGACGTCCCACTTCTGGGATGAAAACCTTCATGAGCTCCAGAAATCAGAGCCTCCAACGCGTGCGTGACTGCCCCACTCGGCAGCCGTTTGCCAAGCTGTCCCTCTTCCAGGGCCGAAGGCTTTGTGGGATCCGGGTGAGTGTGTGGCCTGGAGCTCTGGGAAACATGGGCTGCCCCCGAGGGTGCTCGAGGCCCCCTTCCCACGTGTCCGTTACCTGAACTCACCTGGTCACGCCATCAGTGGGCATCTCTGGCCTGTGGACGGGGCAGGGCAGGAAGAGGGCAAGGCGGCCTCTGACCCAGTGCGGGCTCCTGCAGCCTCATTGTCCAGGCTGATGGAAAGCAGCTCAAGGTTCACAAGCTTGAGAAAAGAGTAGAATTTACTGTGGAGAGTAGCATTCCTTTGCTGCTCCTGTGGTTTTACAGTTAGTTGTTTTAAGCTATTTCTTAATTCAGTCAAGTGCTGACAAGCCTCTGCATTAGGGGATGGTGATATTGCCTCAGATTCTCATACTCTTTCCCAAGTGAAAGAGTCAGGTGATTATCTTCTCCCCTCCTCCTCCATATTTGGCTACAACTAGTTAATTTTGAAACAGCCGGAGAGTTTGTTTCAATGTTATACTGCACCTCTGGGATAAGGATGGAATCCCATCTTTTTTTTCCATATGCTGACAAAAATCGCCTAATTTCAGAGGGCAGTGATGTCACTGACTAATGAGCAAAATATTTCCAACAAGTCCTTCCCTTGCTACTTGAGAAAAACGAAAAGAAAAAAAAAAAAAAAAACCCACAATGTGTTTCTTATTTTATGTAGTCACTTCCAGCAAGTCACAAACACATTTTTAAGTAATTCTGTTTCTTTGAACAGTGAGGCTGACGTTTTGTTTTGTTTTGTTTTAATTATTCATTTTATTGAGATATATTCACATACCACACAATCATACAAAACAAATCGTACATTTGATTGTTCACAGTACCATTACGTAGTTGTGCATTCATTACCAAAATCAGTCCCTGACACCCTCATTACCACACACACAAAAATAACCAGAATAATAATTAAAGTGAAAAGGAGCAACTAAAGTAAAAAAGAACACTGGGCGCCCTTGTCTGTTTGTTTGTTTGTTTCCTTCCCCCACCTTTCCACTCATCCATCCACAAACTAGACAAACGGGAGTGTGATCCCTATGGCCCCCCCCAATCCCACTGTCCCCCCTCATAGGCCACATTTTTATACAACTGTCTTCAAGATTCATGGGTTCATGGGTTGTAGTTTGATAGTTTCAGGTATCCACCACCAGCTACCCCAATTCTTTAGAACCTAAAAAGGGTTGTCTAAAGTGTGCGTAAGAGTGCCCACCAGAGTGACCTCTCGGCTCCTTTTGGAATCTCTCTGCCACTGAAGCTTATTTCATTTCCTTTCACTTCCCCCTTTTGGTCAAGAAGATGTTCTCCATCCCACGATGCCGGGTCCACATTCCTCCCTGGGAGTCATATTCCACGTTGCCAGGGAGATTCACTCCCCTGGGTGTCTGATCCCACGTAGGGGGGAGGGCAGTGATTTCACCTTTCAAGTTGGCTTAGCTAGAGAGAGAGGGCCACATCTGAGCAACAAAGAGGCATTCGGGAGGAGGCTCTTAGGCACAGTTGTAGGGAGGCCTAGCCTCTCCTTTGCAGCAACAGTCTTCCCAAGGGTAAAACCTATGGTAGAGGGCTCAACCCATCAAACCACCAGTCCCCTATGTCTGTGGTCGTGTTAGTAACCATCGAGGTAGGTCAGGCCAATACCCCTGCATTCTCCACCAGCTCCTCAAGGGGGCTTTGCATATTTTTTTCCTTTTTTTTTTTTTTTTAAACTTTTTTTTAATCAACTGTATGAAAAATTAAAAAAATTAAAAAAAAATTAAAAAAAACATACAATAAAAGAACATTTCAAAGAGACCATAACAAGGGAGTAAGAAAAAGACAACTAACCTAAGATAACTACTTTACTTCCAACGTTTTCTTACTCTACCCCAAGAAAGTAACCTAATATAGCAACATTTCGGTGAACTTGGTCCTACTATACCCATCAGAAATTAACAGACCATAGTCATTCCTGGGCATTCCCAGAACATTAAATTTACCCATGATAGCTTATCTGTTCTTCTTGGATTATTGATCCCCCTTCCTTAATTGCTCTCTATCACTAGTTCCCCTACATTCTACATTATAAACCGTTCGTTTTACATTTTTCAAAGTTCACATTAGTGGTAGCATATAATATTTGTCTTTTTGTGCCTGGCTTATTTCGCTCAGCATTATGTCTTCAAGGTTCATCCATGTTGTCATATGTTTCACAACACCATTCCTTCTTACTGCCATGTAGTACTCCATCGTGTGTATATACCACATTTTATTTATCTACTCATCTGTTGAAGGACATTTGGGTTGTTTCCGTCTCTTGGCAATTGTGAATAATGCTGCTATGAACATTAGTGTGCAGATATCTGTTCGTGTCACTGCTCTCCGATCTTCTGGGTATATACCGAGAAGTGCAATCGCTGGATCGAAGGGTATCTCTATATCTAGTTTTCTAAGGAACTGCCAGACTGACTTCCAGAGTGGCTGAACCATTATACACTCCCACCAACAATGAATAAGAGTTTCAATTTCTCTACATCCCCTCCAGCATTTGTAGTTTCCTGTTTGTTTAATGGCAGCCATTCTAATTGGTGTGAGATGGTATCTCATTGTGGTCTTAATTTGCATCTCTCTAATAGCTAGTGAAGCTGAACAGTTTTTCATATGTTTCTTGGCCATTTGTATTTCCTCTTCAGAGAACTGTCTTTTCATATCTTTTGCCCATTTTATAATTGGCCTGTCTGTACTATCATCATTAAGTTGTAGGATTTCTTTATATATGCAAGATATCAGTCTTTTGTCAGATACATGGTTTCCAAAAATTTTTTCCCATTGAGTTGGCTGCCTCTTTACCTTTTTGAGAAATTCCTTTGAGGTACAGAAACTTCTAAGCTTGAGGAGTTCCCATTTATCTATTTTTTCTTTTGTTGCTTGTGCTTTGCGTATAAAGTCTAGGAAGTGGCCACCTAATACATGGTCTTGAAGATGTTTTCCTACATTATCTTCTAGGAGTTTTATGGTGCTTTCTTTTATATTGAGATCTTTGGTCCATTTTGAGTTAATTTTTGTGTAGGGTGTGAGGTAGGGGTCCTCTTTCATTCTTTTGGATATGGATATCCAACTCTCCCAGCCCCATTTGTTGAAAAGACCATTATGACGCAGTTCAGTGACTTTGGGGGCCTTATCAAAGATCAGTCGGCCATAGATCTGGGGGTCTATCTCCGAATTCTCAATTCTATTCCATTAATCTATATGTCTATCTTTGTGCCAGTACCATGCTGTTTTGACAACAGTGGCTTTATAATAAGCTTCAATGTCAGGGAGTGTAAGTCCTCCCACTTGGTTTTTCTTTTTTAGAGTGTCTTTAGCAATTTGAGGCATCTTCCCTTTCCAAATAAATTTGATAACTAGCTTTTCCAAGTCTGCAAAGTAGGTTGATGGAATTTTGATTGGGATTGCATTGACTCTGTAGATGAGTTTAGGTAGAATTGACATCTTAATGACATTTAGCCTTCCTATCCATGAACATGGAATATTTTTCCATCTTTTAAGGTCCCCTTCTGTTTCTTTTAATAGAGTTATGTAGTTTTCTTTGTATAGGTCTTTTACATCTTTGGTTAAGTTTATTCCTAGGTACTTGATTTTTTTAGTTGCTATTGAAAATGGTATGTTTTTCTTGAGTGTCTCTTCAGTTTGTTCATTTCTAGCATATAGAAACATTACTGACTTGTGTGCATTAATCTTGTATCCTGCTACTTTGCTAAATTTGTTTATTAGCTCTAGTAGCTGTATCGTCGATTTCTCGGGGTTTTCCAGATATAAGATCATATCATCTGCAAACAATGACAGTTTTACTTCTTCCTTTCCAATTTGGATGCCTTTTATTTCTTTGTCTGGCTGGATTGCCCTGGCTAGCACTTCCAGCACAATGTTGAATGACAGTGGTGATAGCGGGCATCCTTGTCTTGTTCCTGATCCTAGGGGGAAGGCTTTCAGTCTCTCACCATTGAGTACTATGCTGGCTGTGGGTTTTTCATATATGTTCTTTATCATATTGAGGAAGTTTCCTTCAATTCCTAGCTTTTGAAGTGTTTTTATCAAAAAGGGATGTTGGATTTTGTCGAATGCTTTTTCAGCATCTACTGAGATGATCATTTGATTTTTCCCTTTTGACTTGTTAATGTGTTGTAATACATTGATTGATTTTCTTATGTTGAACCATCCTTGCATGCCTGGAATGAACCCCACTTGGTCATGGTGTATGATTTTTTTAATGTGTCTTTGGATTTGATTTGCAAGTATTTAGTTGAGGATTTTTGCATCGATATTCATTAGGGAGATTGGCTGGTAGTTTTCCTTTTTTGTAGCATCTTTGCCTGGTTTTGGTATTAGATTGATGTTAGCTTCATAAAATGAGTTAGGTAGTGTTCCATTTTCTTCAATGTTTTGAAAGAGTTTAAGTAAGATTGGTGTCAGTTCTTTCTGGAAAGTCTGGTAGAATTCTCCTGTGAAGCCATCTGGCCCTGGGCATTTATTTGTGGGAAGCTTTTTGATGACTGATTGGATCTCTTTGCTTGTGATTGGTTGGTTGAGGTCTTCTGTTTCTTCTCTGGTCAGTCTAGGTTGTTCATATGTTTCCAGGAAATTGTCCATTTCCTCTACATTATCCAGTTTGTTGCCATACAGTTGGTCATAGTACCCTCTTATAATTTTTTTAATTTCCTCGGGATCTGCAGTAATGTCACCTTTCTCATTCATTATTTTGTTTATATGCGTCTTCTCTCTTTTTGATTTTGTCACTCTAGCTAGGGGCTTGTCAATCTTGTTGATCTTCTTAAAGAACCAACTTTTAGTGTTATTTATCCTCTATTGTTTTTTTGTTCTCTATGTCATTTATCTCTGCTTTAATCCTTGTTATTTCTTTTCTTCTTCCTGGTTTAGGATTGGTTTGCTGTTCATTTTCTGGCTTTTTCTGTTGATCCATTAGTTCTTTGATTTTGTCTCTTTCTTCCTTTTTAATATATGTGTTTAGTGCTATAAATTACCCCCTCAGTACCGCTTTTGCTGCATCCATAGGTTTTGGTATGTTGTGTTCTCATTTTCATTCGTCTCTATATATTTAGCAATTTCTCTTGCTATTTCTTCTTTAACCCACTGATTGTTTAGGAGTGTGTTGTTTAACCTCCAGGTATTTGTGAATTTTCCAAATCTCTGATGGTTATTGACTTCTAATTGTATTCCATTGTGGTCAGAGAATGTGCTTTGAATAATTTCAATCTTTTTAAATTTATTGAGGCTTGTTTTATGTCCCAGCATATGATCTATTCTGGAGAAAGTCCCGTGAGCACTAGAGAAGTATGTGTATCCTGGTGATTTGGGATGTAATGTTCTATATATGTCTGTTAAATCCAATTCAATTTATCAGATTGTTTAGGTTTTCAATTTCCTTATTGGTCTTCTGTCTGATTGATCTATCTATGGGAGAGAGTGATGTGTTGAGGTCTCCCACAATTATTGTGGAAACATCAATTGCTTCCTTTAGTTTTGCCAGTGTTTCTCTCATGTATTTTGTGGCACCTTGATTGGGTGCATAAACATTTATGACTGTTATTTCTTCTTGTTGAATTGCCCCTTTTATTAGTATGTAGTGACCTTCTTTGTCTCTCAAAATATCCCTGCATTTAAAGTCTATTTTATCTGAGATTAATATTGCTACACCTGCTTTCTTTTGGCTGTAGCTGGTGTGAAATATTTTTTTCCATCCTTTCACTTTGAATTTCTTTGTGTCCCTGTGTCTAAAATGAGTCTCTTGTATGCAGCATATTGATGGTTCATTTTTTTTGATCCATTCTGCAAATCTATACCTTTTAATTGGTGAGTTTAATCCATTTACATTCAATGTTATAACCGTGAAGGCATGTCTTGAATCAGCCATCTTATCCTTTGGTTTATGTTTGTCATATATATTTTTCCCTCTCTCTATTAATATCCTTTAATGTACCCATACCAAATCTCTTTAGTACTGAACCTTTCTCCAAGTCTCTCTGTCCTTTCTTTGTTTCTCTGTCTGTAGGGCTCCCTTTAGTATCTCCTGTAGGGCAGGCCTCTTGTTAGCAAACTCTCTCAGCATTTGTTTGTCTGTGAAAAATTTAGGCTCTCCCTCAAATTTGAAGAAGAGATTTGCTGGATAAAGTATTCTTGGTTGGAAATTTTTTCTCACTCAAAATTTTAAATATGTCGTGCCACTGCCTTCTCGCCTCCATGGTGGCTAGAGGCTGACTTGTTTTTATAGAGTCAGCCCGGGGACCTGGTCCCCTGTCAGCCTCTTCCCCACTGGCTCTGCCCCGGGGTCTCTTGTGCCTGAGTGGGCAGTGGTCACACGTGTGGAGGTCAGGAAAGGAGCTCGGAGGGAGCCCGGGGCCGCTGGGGGTGGGCAGCACCCGCCTGTCTCCCGCCTGTGGAGCCTGGGGTGGGGTCTTGGTGGAAACACCCCCAAAGCACGGCAAGGGCGAGTCCGTCGCCCTCCAAGCCAGTGCCTCTTGGTTCTGTTTCCCTTCTACGTTCATCCCACTTGGGAACGTCTCTCGGGGCCCCTGCGTGCCCACGCCCCCGGTCAGCGCCTGCTCATGCCTGCTGCTTCACCTCGGTCGGGAAGCCCCTCTGTGGGCACCATCGGTGAAGTGTGGGGAATCTGGCTCTCTTTATGCTGTGGTGAGATTCTCAAATAATACAACTTATTTTCAAAGCAATTTTTAGTATGTACCAAAAACTTTAAAGATGCGCCCATTCTTTTACCCATTGATTCCACAAACTAATCATTTATTATAAAAAAAGAATGATTTGGAAATTTTACTATACTGTTCATTGGACTGTTGTTTACTATACTGAAAAATTGGAGACCATATTATCTATTATTTACAAAACCAGTGGTGTGTAGTATTGAATTGTCAAAGATTCGTTGACATGGAAAAATGTGCAAGACGTGTCTTTTTTTTTTTTTTGGTTGTCAAAGGGTCCTTTATTGAAATGCTTCCCTCTGTGTTCACCGGCCGGCACCCCCTGCACCGCTGCCGCCGACCCTGTCGCCGCTGCATCCCACAGACTGGATAGTTCCAGAGAGTTCTCTGCCTAAAGACTGGTGCTGCATCTGCCAGGCAGTCGCGACCGTTTGCTCGAAACGTGTTTCCCTGAGCTTCATGTTCTCCTGCTTCTCCTGTCACTGGCTGCTTCCTTGGGGGTCCGAGGGTTGGAAGGAGGCGGAGGCTGGTGTGTTCCGAGGGCTCAGTTTCTCCATCACCCACGGGGCCCATCCAGTCACCACTGGCCTCGGCGAGGTCGTCTCCAGCCTCATTGGGAGACAGACCCGGGGGGCCGATATCGGGGACCGTGACGTCCCCCTGTCAGCCGTGGCCTTGATGTCACGGTTCGAGTCCGGATGGCACGGGTAGGGGTGAGTAGTCTCGAAGAGCCCAGGTGTGGGATGACCTGGCTCCCCAGCATTGGAGCAGTCTACACTGATGGCTCCCAAGTTTCCAGAAGGAATCTTTGGAGGCAGCAGGTGATTCCGAGAGGGTGCACGTCAGCATGGAAGCACGTTGCTCCTGCGTGGGTCTTGGTGTCCACTTGCAGGAGCTCTGGGGTGCCAGAGCAGAGCCCCGACAGTCTCCAAGGCATCCCTTTTTCCAAAAAAATTTAAAAAACCCTTATAAATAAACCTCATAGAAATGTAGGGAGGTTGGTTTAGGGAAAAAATGGGATCACAGAAACCAGGACTTTTGCCAATTTTTCTGTATGAATGGGAGGTATAAGTGATTTTCCTTTATCTTTTATCTGTTTCTGCACATTCCAAATTTTCTGTAATTACATAGATTTCGCGTGTATTCAGAAATGAACAATTATGTTATTAAAAGATACAGAAATGAATGTGGCCATGGTCCTGGCCCTCAGGAAGTGCGGTCAGGTTGTGACCACGTAGCCCGAGGGAGGTGAAAGCCAGGAAGGCTGCCCAAGGGAGGTGACGGTGGGCCGGGCAGGCAGAGTGGCTCCTGCGAGAGCCCGGGTGCCATGTGGGGCCTTCCTGCATGGCGTCCGAGCACTGGGCCCACAGTGCAGGTGAGGTCCGAGCACACATGTGCTTGAACTTCTCCAGCGTGGGTGTGCGCCCATGTGTGCCGGGGCAGCCAGGCCTGTGGCCACAGCGACAAGGCCAGCAGCGCCCTCTCCTCGTGGCTCCCAGCCTGGGCTGCCGTCCCGTCCTTCACAGCAGCCTGGGCCTTCTGTGTTGATCACAGATGCCCTCTTGTCACCCATGTGGGCCACTGTGTGGCAGGACAGCACAGCCACCACCAGACAGGACCAATGGAGGGGTGTGGGGGTGGAGAGGTCAGCGAGGGGTGACCAGGACAGCGCTGTGTCCATCCTCGGAAGAGGGTCTCCAGGCCTGGGAGCCCCTGCTACTCGCCCGTGCAGAGCTCAGCGGCCTGCCAGCTTTGTACCTCAGAGCCCCATGGGGCCCGTCTCCAGGCCTGTCTTCAAGGTGAGAGCAGGCAGGAAACCTGTCCCCACCACACCCTGTTTGCAACTGGACCTGAGCCCAAGCCTGCCCAGAGTCCTGGTTCCCGACCCGCTCGGGGTTTTCGGAAATGAACACAGCCTGAAACCTGGGCCCGTCTCTGGCTTTTGCGGCAGTTTTTAAGAATTTGGTGTTTGAATCACTAATGACTAGAAGAAGACTGCAGATTTAATAAGCACTTACTGAGCCCCAGCTGCCAGCTGGACATACACAGTTTTTAAAACAACCCTGTGAGATAAATGTTACACCAGGTTCACACAGAGAAGGGTACTTGCCAAGTCACGCTAGCTCCACTCCTCGTCCTCCGTCGGAGAGGAAATGGAGCTGGATGCGAGCAGCTCTGCAGGAGCATGCAGGGAGTTCTGTGAGGGCAGAGGAAGCCCACCCTGGGGGAGCTGGGAGACTGGACTCCCACCCCCACCCCCTCAGGAGCAAACCTCCTGCTCTGTGCTGGGACCCCCTTTGGCGCAACCCCAGCAGCGAGGCCTGTCTTGTCCCGGGCATCTCGCACGGTGTGTGGTGCAAGACAAAAGACAGGTTTGTGCAGACCACGTGTGTGGGTAATTGTGGGCTTTAGACCCACGGTGTGTGGGAAGGACAACATCGGAAATGCCCCTGGCACCGCTGGGGGGTGCAGGAGGAGGAAGCGGATGCCTCTGAAGCTGGACGGGGCCGGGGATGGGTTTGTGGAGCAGATCTCGGCTGTGCCGGCCAGGTGTGGCCCGAGGACGGGGCGGCTCTGGTGCTGAGCCCGCACCTGTTTCCGGTCCGGGCGGCCTCCAGATGCCCCAGCCCTCTGTCACGTGCAGTGGGACCCGCGTGACACAGCAGCAGGGACCCCGGGTGGGCAGTCCCCGACTTGGAGACGTGGCGTGGATGCTGCTGTTGCATCTGTCTGTCATGGTGTGAGGATGTCTGTCCTGCCACAGGGCGGCCTGTGCTCCGCGGAGACCTGGGGTAGATGCCGGCTCGTGACATTTCTTGAGCATGAGGGAACTGGTGCTGTGACATGATCTACGGGGTGACTTGGTAGGACTGTTTCAGAAGCATCAGAGAAGGGGAAATATTCTGTATTTACTGTAGTAGTTAAAATAGGAAAAGGAAAGTCTAGGAAAAACCAAAATCATACGTTTTAACTCAGTGATTTCAAAAGCAGCCCTTGGAAGTGTCTGCCCCTTCCAGCTGCGACTCCCCTTCGGGGCTGTCGGGAGGAGGGCTGCAGGGCTGGCCCTTGCCTGGCGGCTCAGCCTCTCGCGTTCTTTTCTTCTTTCTCTGGAATTCCATAGACAGTAATTAAGGGGCTGGAGGCCAGCGGGAGGTCAGGGAGCTTCGTCAGTGAAAACGGGGATTGTTTGCCATGTACAACACTCCCTTTTTTCCTTGTGGTGAATAGATTTGCTTAGAGCCCATGACTTCTGCCTTTCTTGAGAGTTATGCAGTTAGCAAGGCGCTGGGGATCAGTCCACGAGCAGAAAGAAGCCGACTGAAGCCCGCGTCTCGCTGTCCTGCGGACAGAGCCGAGGCCGGGGAGCTGCCGGAGCGCGCGGACGGGCAGGCTGCTGGCTCTGAGACCGCAGGAGTGGAGGCGGGGGCACCGGCGCCTCGCAGCTCCCCCCCAGGCCTGCTAAATGCCGAAGCCAGTAAGTCCCTGCACAAGCGTGATGGGGAGGAAAAGACGTGGTTTCTGTCGCTCCGAGAAGAGGCTTTTTGATGGCCGTGGGGCTTTTCTTCTGAGTTCTCTACATCTGTCCTTTTCCCTGTTTCCACTGACAGTGGAAAGGGTTAGAGGAGAACAGGGGATCTTGTTTTGAGAAAAGTGAGGACGAGAGGACAGTGTGGAGGCTGCAGCTGAGGTCCTTCCTTCTGTGGCCTTTGTTGTGAGTGGAATGTCGCTGGCAAAGTGGACCCGGGTCGACGTGAACGTGCTGGACTGCGCGCTAGATCTAAACTAAACGATTTGTGAGTCGGGAGCATTTCACGTTGTTGGCTTCAGGTCGCCTTCGGAAGTGCCTGCCTGCCCTGAGCTTTCCCGTGCCGGGCGTCTGGAGCTGGGGAGGCGGAAGGGGGTCTCTGAAGGGTGGGGCCGTGGCATGGGGCAGGGGCTCAGTCTCTGCCGCAGCGGGAGGACGGGGGCCCGCGCCTACCCGTGGCTCTGGGAAGGGTTTGTTCGAGGCATCGTGGCGAGCGGCTCGGATGGGCCCGGCACGCTCAGCTTTGTGTTTACAGAGGCTCCTCTGACCGTCCCAGTGCAGCTGGGTCAGGGAACACTCACGCGGGGCCCCGCGTCTTCCCTGTTGTAACGCCACAGATGTGCGGAGGATGCACTTGCTCCAGAAGGATCCGAAAGGGAGGCAGCTCGGCCTCATGGCCCCCTGGCCCTCCCCAGCCAAGTGAGCACTGTCGCTTTAAAGCAGCTCCGGTTTTGTGCCTTGGTTTGGTCAATTTGTTATGGTTTGAAACTGTGGAGCCAGCTGTCTGCAGGCTGATGTAATGTTGCCATGGAAACCAGAAATGAAACACTTCAGCTTTCACCACAGAGTTTTCTACATACAGCATTAGCCAAAGTAATTAAAAGTTGGGCCATATGGGCTTTTCTGGAAAAATCTGCACTGGTGATGCTGGAAATCAAATGTTTCTGTTTTCAATAGTGTAAGCCCAATTTTCAACACCCTTTGGAGGGATGCATTGCCTTTTTCTGTTATCGGTTTAGAGGGGGGGTTATGCAGAGGACTGAGTTCATCTTCTGGTTTAGAAGATGATCCAATTAGAGTCTATTTTAGTGCCCTGTCCAGGGCAGGACACAGAGGGGTGGGCACCACCTCCCTCTGGGTGTGCGTGAGTGTATACCTTCACTTTTTCATTTTAGTTTATCTAAAATCTGCTCTATAAGAGTTCTGAGCCTGTTTCTTGGGGCAGTCATTCATTTTGTGTACAATGCAGGTTTATTTCCTCTTCTACAAAGTTCCTCCAGGTGGAAAGATTTCTTTAAATATAAATAAATGTAATAGTTTAATAAAAAATAAAAATTTATGTTTTTATGGTCCTTAATTAAAAAAAAAAAAACCCACACCCCCATGGCTTGTGGTTTAAAAAGACATAATGTGTTATTTGCAGCATTTGGGAAGTGGCCAATGCTTAAATGTAGAAATATGAAACGAGGAATTTAGACTTTTCTCTCTAGTTCAAAGGAAATGCATGCCTTAAACAGCATGTTTATATTAAAAGAGCTGGAGAAAAAAACTTGAATGCAAATATTTCACACTCCTCCTTCTCTGGACTCGGGAGGGAGTGAGAAGTTGGCGTCGCTCCACTAGCAGTAAGCATCTGGGTGGGGGTGTTGTGTGTTGGACTCAAGTGACTTCTAGGCTGACATAAGAGGAAACTTTCTAGTTGAAAAGTGTACTTATTTCTTGAATGACTTTGGTTTTTATCTTACTTTTTCATCATGTAAATTGTGCTGCATCTTTTTTGTCTGGTACCCACAACGTAGTAATGTGAAGAATGTCCTTGGTTGGAATGTACTGTCATTTGTGAATGGCAGACACCTCCCAAGCCTTCATTTTTCAGAAAAATAAAAATATCAGTTTAGAATTCTGACCATGTTTCTCAAAAGGTAGGATATGTGAAAGCAGTTGATTGAGTTCTTTCCACCATGTTTTATTTTCCACTGTAGGGAGTCTGGGCTGAGGAAGGGCTCTGTCCCTCAGAAGGCCTGCCAGACTGACTTATGCCGTGTATCTTTCTGTACCACCTCTTATCACAGGCCATTTCTCCCTCCCCACCCCAACTCCCATCTCCACCACCCACACACTAGGTTCGTCTTGTGGTACGGCTTGCTGTATCTTGATCATAGTCTGTACTTGTTTCTTCTTTCTCTTGACTTCAGAGGGTCCTGTTGTGAGCGTTACAGGCATGTTCTAGGTTTGTCCCATTGGTGTGCACACAGAATTTCTGTAATATGATGTTGATTCTAATTCAGTTAGAGTTGCTGGGCTTATGAGCTACATCAAGATGGCAGAATGTGTCTCGATTTTGATGAGTAATTCCGCACTGGGGGTTCTCCAGATGCTCACCACCCAGAGTGAGGGTCGTCTCTGGTGGACTTCTCCAGCCTTCCCATCACACACTAGCCGTTGGACCCAGTGAAAATGGAGTCCAACGCTGACACCACCCTGATGTCTCAGCAGCAATACTTATCATTTTTCCACATTTTAAGTTCAGAAGAGAAACACAGGAAGCCTAATGGCCAGCACCCACTTATCTGGGGTCCTCACCAGCCAAGCAGTAGCTCACCTGGCTTTGTGCAGCAAGTCTAGAGAAACAGGGTGTGGTGTTCCGCTCCACAGAGGGGAAGCACCAGAAATGCCTGGTCCTGCTGGCTTGCCCACCGGCAAGACATGGACAGTGCAGGTCTCAAGGCTGTGCGCACCAGTTTGGGAGCCGAGGCCAGGAAAGGGCTGTACACTTACCTCACGCCGTGCCGGGGACCCCCGGAGCGTCACAGCCCTGCTCCTCCTTGACTAGATCCTGCAGACCTGTTTTCTTGTCTGGATTGTATTTATTTATTGTCTATACTTGTGGTGAGACACCTAGGCTCCATGTCCGGCTCTCATTCAGAGCAGTGGCTCTAGGTTTCCGTGCACTCAGCGTGAGGGGCCGGGGTGCAGAGGACTGGCTGGGGTGGCTGCGAGCTGCTCGGGCTGCCAGGGCCGGGTCCCACCATCAGTTGGATCTGCCTTTGCTTTTTCACATTTTGAACAGCTAAAACAGAGGAAGCAGCATATTGGATGCTGGAGCTGACTTGGAGACAAAACCCTGGTTTTGTTCGCAAGGAAAGGATTGTTTTAGCCTGGGCCGCTGCTGCTGGGGGAGATTTTTTTTTGCTCTGTAATGTTTGATCCTTGAGGGAAAACAGCTGGGCCTGAACATACTTGAACTGCTGCACACGAAATGGGAAGCTAGGATGTGGACTGGACAGTACGGCTGGAAGGTCAACTTTTCCCCTTGTCCTTCTGGGAGCCTGAGCACTCGGCCGAGCCGGAGAGGCGGGAGGGAGGGCTGAGCGGTGGCCGGCGCTGCAGACAGCGAGAGGCCAGACAGCCCTTGGTGCCTCTCTCCCCATCCTGCTTGCGGGTTTTGATTTTCGGGGAGGGTTGAAAGAAGCCCACAGAACTTTGGTTTGGAGACATCGCCTGGTCCAGCTGCAGTGGGAAGCGGGGGGGCCGCACCCCCGAGCTCCCTCCAGGGGCTGGTCAGGGGCTGACTCCACACGCGGTGGACGCGAGTGTGGGGGTGGGCTCGGAAGCCCCTGACCACATTTCAGCGGCAGGAGTGCAGGGCAGCACACTCCCGGCCAGGGGCACAGCTCTGGAAAGACGATCTGACCAACTTCCCCTTTGTTTCTTTCCCAGTCAAGAGAGCAGTCGGATGACGACACAGAGGAGTTGGTGAAGTTCAAGAGGCTCCACAAGCTGGTGAACTCGACCCGCAGGGTCAGAAAGAAGCTCATCAGGGTGGAAGAGATGAGGAAACCTGGCACGGAGGGTAAGAGGCAGAGACCAGCCCGGCTGGTCCCAGCTGAGTCAGGTGGGGTAGTGTTTTGATGGGAGAGTGTGACCCCGTGGAGGGGTGGGGGCTGCTGTACGCGCAGCCCGTCCGGGTGTTGGACTGCGCTGGGCGCGGAGCTGCCGGAATGTGAGGACGGGGATGGTGAGCACATGACGGAGGAGCCCCAGCTGTGCTCCAGCTTTAATTGAGAGTTAGGCCAATTGATATAAGCTTCCAGTTGCAATTCTCTCTTCACATCGGCCCCCACCCCATAGGATGTGTTCTTGTCCAGCGAGTTCAGTCCAGATTTCATTCTCCATCGTCTCACACGCCATCCGCCCACGGAGGTGTGTCCCTTCGAGTCTCGGCAGAGTTTGCCCCTCCCGTAAACCGCCCTGTCCGGAGGCGGAGGCCCCTCACCTCCAGGTGGGTCGGCGAGAGCTGCGGTGTCGCGGCAGGGGGTGGACAGTCAGCCTCTCGCGTATAGTACGACAGTTTAAATAGCAACCTCATTCATTTCTCTTCTTGTTAGTAATGTGCATGCGCAGCATATTGTAAAATTCTCCCAAACAGATAAAACGAAGGATATTCTTGTTTGGAAAATGTAAACAAGTGAATTGGAAAACAATTTGCCTTTTCAAAAAATCACATTACCTGTTAAAATATCAGATCTATGTTGTGAGGACTTTCCAGATTGTAGCATGTTGATTTTTAATAGTCATTTTAGCAACTTTTTGTTGTATGTGATTAAAATCTAGCAGGGTAGAGAACCAAATTTCCCCATATTTGCAAAGATGAGGGTTTCCTGCTGCTTTCTTTTTTTGTTGTTTTCCTGCTGTTTTTTGTTTGTCCATTTAAACACCCCAGAGGAACACTGGAAGCCAGGGGGTCGGTGAGGGGGGGCCTGGAAGGGGCGGGAAGGGGGCGGCTTCTCGCCTTAGCTCTGTGACCACTTCCAGGGGTTCCTTGGTGTCTTCACCAGGCCGTTCTGTGTGCCGTTGGGTTCGACACTGGTTTACCCTTGGGTGTTTCTCACAGTCTCTGCTGGAATCGCTCAGGGCTACGAGGAGTTTCCACACCAGCCCAGGGGCACATTTGCCAGAATTAAACCCGAGAGGCCACCTGTGGGCCAGTGTGCGTTGCGCCTCCCTCCCTGCAGCCTTCCAACAAGAAAGACGCTTCACTGAAGGCAGAAATCCTCTGTTTGGCATATTTGTGTCAGTATATATCAGTTCACCTACTACTAAGAAAGAGGTTGGGATGAAAGAAAAATGCACCAGAAGAGGTAGCCCCTCCTGCTGCGACGTGGGACGGGTTCGCGGGCCCCTCGCTGCCCTGCACCTCCAGGGAGTTGGCCCCCTGGTGCCGCGGTCGGCCGAAGCTGTGTTGTGTTTCTGAGGGCACTCAGTGTGCCAGGCCTCCTCCGGAACGTGGGGCTCCTGGGGCCCTTCAACATGCAGCCCTCGAGACAGGCGCTTGTACTCCGCTCATTTCAGAAACCAGGAAGCCACACACACAGAGGTCAGGTCATTTCCTCAGGGTCACCAGGCAGCCTGACCCTCGGCCGCGTCCTGCGGGAGCCCCAGGTAGCTCGGCCGGCAGCACCTGGCGCCGTCCTTGGCCTGGGGGTTGCTCCTGGCAGGTGACCCCTCCTCCGCTCAGGGACGCCTTCCCAGCCGCTTCACTCCGGCTCACGTGGCCGATGATCATCGTCAGCTTGGGCGGCGCTTTCTGCCCCCCGAAGTACCTTCACAAATCTCATTCATTAGTTGTATTTCCCCATAGCTTTGTAGGGGACACTGCCTTGGTGGGTGGGTGTTATCGTGTGAGGAACCCACAGGCTCCGAGGGCTCCCCAGAACCCCTCCCTCCCGTCAGAACTGCTTCCTGCCAAGTTCTCGTCACAGCTGGACGAGGTGGGCAGGTCCCCCAGGAGCCACACCGGGTGCCGTGGAGCACCTCGATGTCCCTCCTGCAGGCCAGCTGGCCACTAAGCCAGGGGAGGACGGGGAAGGAACGCCCTCGTCCCAGGGGCCAGCGCCTCGGGGGCTTTGGGCCACAGAGCAGGCACTCGGCTGCCCCAGACGCCACCAGAACCCGGCGGGAGCGTCAGGCTCCCACAGCCACCCACTCCAGACCCCTGTGAGTGACTGGCCGAGTGACAGGCCCCGCCTGCCCTCCCCGCAGCTCCCCGGGCCCCTGCCCAGCGCAGTGCTGACTGCCCGCCTCCCGTAGAGAACCGTCATGCCCTGCTTTGGGCTGGGCCCCGGAGCTGGGTCATGGCTGTGTGTGGAGGAGATGCCCTTTTCACTTCCACCAGCACCAGGGCCCTTGGCCTCTGCCCTTGTGCTCAGGTGTCCCGAGGTGGGGGCAGGAGCTGGGCCTGCCATGGGTGCTTCGGAGCCCGGAGCTGGCCCCACCAGCGCGTGTGTTCTCAACTGGGCATAGCTCTCTGTCCCCTTCCCGCTCCCACCCCCACCTCTGTCTCCTGGACATTGAAGCTCTTCCTCAGGCTGGAATTAGCTTCAGCGCTTTTCTTCTTTGTGTCTGTATCTGCAGTTCCCATCCACGGCCCGGAAAGGCATGTTTGGAATGTCCATTCCGGCCACCCTTCCCCAGCGGGAGCGCCTGCCACCCCTCGTCCCGGACGTTTGTCCCACCCTGGCCTGCTGGCTCAGCTGGTGCATTTAATGGAATCTCTTGTTTGCTCCTCTTCACGTTCAGCTGGTGGAAAACTGCCGTGCCAGACAGCTTCCTCGCGCTGCGAGGACACAGGCAGCGAGGGTCACACCCACAGCCTGACCTACTTCTTCCCTCACAGCTGTTTGCATAACACATGCAGAAAAGAACTTGGTTTTCCTGCCAGCAAGCCCAGACCTCTCTGGGGCCTGGAGGCCTGGCTAGGTACCTGGCCCCCACGCAGGCCCTGAGGGCCGAGATGGGGCAGTGCGGCCTGGGCCCGCTCCCGTGTCCAGCCTTCAGTGCTCTGCTGCTTCCCAGCAGGCCTCTGGTCAGAGCATCTGGCTGGGAGCACCAGTTCCCTAATGCTTTGCATTTGTCCTGTCAACTGGGGATCATTTATAATTGCATTTGCAAGATGCAACCCTTTATGGTGTTTCCACACCCAAATTCCCTTGGTGATTTCATCACTTAAATGGCACATGCGTCAGCCCCATGGCATTCGTCGTGCTCCAGCTATAAAAAGCCAGCCAGAGTCAGTATTGAGGGGGCTTTCAAAGGATGATGCTTGAAAACTGGGGAGGTGACAAGGAACATTGTGCAAGGACAAATGACACTTTTAACAGGTCTTTTAAGGTGTTTAGATGGTCTAGAAAATTGTGGAGTAAAGATACTTTAAGGAGACGAAAACATGGCCAAACCCCTTCATGTTAAGCTCATGTGAAGCCTCGCGTTTGCCCAGTTTGTCGCTTCCTTTCTGAGGTGCCTGTTCATGCTGGGCCCGTTGGTAAGGACAGTGGGGCTGCAGCCTGTGTGGGATCCTAGCAGCTCCCCAAGAGGGTGAGAAGGTGTCTTTTCCGGAAACTCACAGGCATCTCCCTTTGGTTCCCCTCCAGGTGGGGAGGAGCACATGTCCGAGAGCCCCCCAGCTCCAGGAAGACCCTCACTGTGCTCTGGGGCACACAGGAAGCCGTCCTCCTTCGAGGGCTGCCCCGAGAAGCCTGCAGGGGGGGACGTGGATGCCCTCGGACCCTCCCCGTCGTCCAGCAGCCTGGACACCTGGGGAGCTGGTCGGAAGCTGGCCAAAACCTTCAGCAAAGGGGACGGCCGGGGCCTGGTCAAGCCTCCCAAGAAGATGGGGACGTTCTTCTCCTGCCCAGAAGAAGAGAAGGCACAGAAGGTCTCGCGCTCGCTGACTGAGGGCGAGATAAGGAAGGGCCTCGGGTCCCTGAGCCACGGGGTAAGTACGGGCGGTGTCTGCCTCCCCGGCAGCCACAGGCACAGGCGCCACCTTCTCGTGTCCCTGGAGCAGGTGTGCGGCGTTCCCAGGCACACGCGCGCGAGGAGAACAGACGCCGAGCACCCATGTTCCAGAAGAGGCGCCGACGGCACGGCCTGCGGCCTGCGGCTCCCGGGGCGTAGGAGGGCCCGGGGGTGCACCTCGGCAGGCGAGCGCGGCCCCCACGGCCCCCGGGGCCTGGCCCAGCTGGTGCATCCTGCCCCGGGCTGGGGCCTGAGCAGGGCCAAGAGGCAGGAGCTGACGCGGTGCCTGCTGGAGGAGGAGGCCACAAAGAGGACGTGGGCCACCACCATGGACCACTGCGCCAAAAGGGTCCTCTTGAGACTCGAGCCCACGTCTGTGAGTCGCCGAGCCAGCCGGGCGGCCTTGTCGCGTCCGTGAGGTGCTTCAAGCATATGGCCAGTTCAGTCGTGGCTGTCCCCCTTCCCGTCTGTCTTCTTGCCAGTGGGAGATGTTAGGTTTTAATGAAAACTAAACATGGACGTCCTCGCCAGGAGGGCTTTCCAGGGCGCCAGTGGGCTGTGGCCACCTGCGCACGTCCCTGGCCCGGGAGCTGCTGTGGGATAGAGAACCCTGCCCTTGAAAAGATGCTCATTTTCTCCGCTGATTTAAAGGGATGAAATTAGGGCTCTTTCATTGCAATTATGGCTTTTAGATGTTCTTACCTTTTTAAACAAGAGAAGCAACATTTGGAAATGTTCACATACCCCATCCGTTCATCTCTACATAGCAAGGAACACAGCCCTTACTCTCAGATGATAAAATGCTTTCCAGCATTATTACTGCGTGATCAGAGACCTGGTGGGAGTTAGCTTCCAGGCACCACTCGTAAAATCCCCACTGCTCTAAAAACAGTGGGTTCTTCCGAATTACTCCCACATCTTATTTTCCATCTTTTCATATTTGTGGAAATTTGCAACACTTTTAATACTATCACTATAGTAATAGTAAAAACTTCTCTTCCCCTTCTTTCTCTATCATGGCACTTTTTATTTGGGTTTTGTTTTTGTTTTAAAATGATCGAGTTCTCTTTGTCACTCATTCAGCCTCTTGTCTGTTCTGACGAGGAAGTGTGGTAAAACACTGTGGCTAGTCTCAGCCCAGTGTGCTTTGTACTTTCAGAAGTGTTCTCCAATTCATTTTCTCCGTCCTCTGTCGTGTCCCTGGAAAACAGCCCCACTTCTCCGTCGGTTGGTTAGCCTACCCTTGCGAGTGACAGTTGTGCAACATTGAGAGTTTTCCCAGATTGAGGACCTTGAGTTGCTCATGTGTCCCTCATGGGATTATGGATAATGTATAGATTCATCACATAAAAATAGTGATGTATTATCCATGTTATATATAAATATGTTGCCTATGTTGTCAGCTATAGCAATTTAGCGTCATCGAGAACTTCTCTCTGAAAGTTTTGTTTCTAAGAGTTGTGCCAACACCTCGGGTCATGGGTCAACTCAGCTGACATTGTGTTGATATGAGGCAAGCTTGTTTGCAAGCACCAATTTTTTTTTTTTTTTTTTTTTTGGCCTCAAATGGCATCACTATGTAATCTCTGTCCCAAATATCAACCCAAAAGCTGAATATTTTTATGGTACCATGAACTTAAGGCAGTGCTGGGCAGTTTAGCACTGAATAAATTATGTGTCCAATGCTCAGTTTTATTTTACATACTTTTTTTCTTAAAAGTACTATTGTATAATTAGGAAAGCAACATTTAATTTTCTGATTATCCTGAGAAAGTAATGTAAAACAGTGTTTTAATGAGAGAAATAAGAAATTTTGTTGATTTGGAGGGGTTAAGATCATTTTCTTTTCCTTATGTTCTATTTATTTTCTATTCTCCTTGCCATATCTTTCCTTCATTGTACCAAAAGTTTTCCTCTAGTCTTCAGCCTTTATCTTTATGTCTTCTGAAAATGCCATATTTGCTTGAGGAAACCTCAGGGAAATGACAATGCCTCATATTCAGTAGAAGTGGTTACTTGTCTTGCTTTTTATTTGGTCATTAAATTTTTGTTTGGGGAAACAGACATGCATGGCCTTTTGGGATTTTGTGCATTTTAAATCAAAATGCCCCAACCTGCTTTTAGCTGCATGTCCATTGCATTGACCAGATCCCTCCCCACAAGCATCCATCTGAAATGTTTCTGTTACTGTCTGCACAGAAGATGTGAGGACCACAAACCCTCACTTAGGCTTCATTTGTTTATATCACAAAGTCCCCAATTGATTTATTCTTCTCTGAACGTTCGCTCTACAACCGATTTTCTCTCTTCAGGGAGTGCTGCTTCAAGAATTGTGTGGTATTGCAGAAAAGTTTAGAGACGAACTCAAGGACAGTTTGTGGTTGTGCTCTCACTCCTCCATTGATTTAAGAAAGGGAGAAAGGAGAGTTCATGCTGATATCTTAGTCTATATTAGGATGAGTCTTAGTATTTAAGAAAACTAGTCCATTCTTAGCTTTAAGCTTTTTATTTTATGAAAAATGCGTACAGCAGGCATTTAGAGACTGGAATGTGCTTTTGTTTTATTGCCGTCATGGTTTCCACATAAAGTCTTTGTCAGTTGAGTCCTATGCATTGGAGATAGCGTGCTGGCCCAGTCTTGCAGCGATACTGTTGCTGAGAGCAGAGACGTACCAGTGTACCATTCTCCATCCATGACATCCAACTCACAGGAAAGGAACCGGGATCAAATCATTGCCTTTGCGAAAATGAGAAAATTTATTTGGCCTTATAACTGGAAAGGGAACATTAATATTAAAAATTAGCCTTGAGAGGTGGTTGTAACACTGTTTGCTGAGTTAGGTGATTTGGTGAACATTTTTGCATATGGAGGGCTTTCTCGCTTTACAGAACAGACATAGGTCCAGCTGAGTGGTCTATAATGGAAATCAGATTTTCCATGGATATTACTATAGAATTACAGTCCGGTCCATTGGAAAACACATCTACAGTGTATCGCTCAGAACAGCGATGGTGACTTTGCTGGAGGAGAAAGTTCTGTAGCATCCCGAGGGTTACCCACCCCGAGAGGCTGCCCTCTGCTCCCCTTTGGCCAAATCGGCCATCTCTCACCTGTTGGTTCGTTCCTGGAGTGCTCTGGTTTTACAATGGAGGCTCCCAGACTGTCAGCCCAGAACTGAATTTTGTCCTTCATTTGCACGTTTATGGTGTTGACCAGGCCCGACCTTCAGGATGATGCTGGTCAGGAGACACCAGGGACTCAAGGAGTACCTGCTCTCTGCAGTCTCCAGGTAGCTGGACGCGTGTCCCGGTGGGGAAACCAGAGCTCAGAGCGTGTGAGTTCCTCACCTGGGCTCACACAGCGAGTGGCTGCAGATCAGGGTTTGACTCCACATCATGAGTTCAGGGTTCCCGGTAAGGATCTTTCTACTTCCTCAATCAGCTAGTTAATGTATTTAGAGGATGTGTATTTATTTTAAATAAGCAACATTTCTAGTATCCATTGTGCTTTTCTGTTCATTCCTGCCATTTAATAGCTGTTAACTACAGCTCTTTGAGAATCATGTATCTGCTATTCAAGTCTTCTTACTAGTTGCTTAAAAAAACAACCAGCTGTACCAGAAATAGTGTGTTTTGGGTTTCTCTTACTTTCTTGGAAGTTTGGGTATTTCGTGTGTTGTTTTTTATTCCACAGTGAATTTAAACCAAGTCCAAGTTCTGGAAATACCCAAATGACTGGGATTTAAGGAGTTTCATAAAGTTTGAAACCAGCTCAAAGGAAAACGAAGTTCTCCTTTATAAAGCATTAATACTTTTCCTGTTGAAATTAAAGAGTGTAGTTGAGAGTCATTGAACTACCCTTTTTCTTTCTGGGGAAATGTGTGTCTTCACTTTATACCCTTTGAGAGGAAGGATCCTGATCAGTGAGGTTGCGCAGTTGGATGGGAAAGTTGTCAGCGTTTTTCCAGGGCAGGGAAGCAGTGCGTGAGTAACCCTCTTGGCCTGTTTCACTGCCAGAGACATAACCTATTTTCCCTTTCTCAGAGATTTAAACTAAACAAAAGTCTGTTAGAAAAGCTGCCGTCCGTGGCCTCTCTCAGAGCCATTGGGATTCCGTTCTATGTTTCCACTACTGTTGAGCCCATGAGCAGTACCCTAAAATACTGCTTGTCATCATCTTGTATGGACGACGTCAGGGAAGGTGGAGGGGGACGTTGTTTTGCTACGAGACTGAGACTCATACAGCCCAGTACCTGGAGGGTTCCGCTGTCAATGTTTATGGTTTTTAGCCAGTTGGTTTTGGCATGTCAGGGAGGTCAGGGGCTCTGTGGAAGAGCGGGATGAGCAGTTTCCCGGTAACATGGATCATGCATTTCCGTCTCATCATCCCTGCTTCCTCCTTCCGCCCTGTGCACTCGTTTGTGGTGCAGTGAAGTCCTGCGAGTGGGGGACGTGTTGGGTTGGTGTGTTGCTCCCTGGCTGACTGCATGTAACTGCTCCTTCCCACAGAGAACCTGCAGCTTTGGAGGATTCGATTTGACAAACCGTTCTCTGCACATCAGCAGTAATAATTCTGCCCCAGGGGTGAGTATAGTCTGAAGAAGGCAAACACGTTGGACTCAAGGTTTGTGGCCAGCAAAACTTTCAGCTTGGTATCTTTGAGAATAGATGCTGTGTCAGTTTCTCCTCTGTGTAAGTGATCCTCAGTCATGTTTGGAAAGAGCCCCATTTCGCCTGTCTCCAGGCACTTCTCTGTCCCCTGGGCGGTGGTCCCCCAGCCCCATCTTCTCTCCGGAGGCAGCCACTTTCCCACGTGCCTCGTCAGTTTTCCTCAAGTTCCGGATCTGGGTGCATTTGGCCTGTGCAGAAAATGCCACCCACCGATGTGGCGCCAAGTGCACAGGCCGCCCAAGGCCTGTCTGCTTCTGGGGTGGCCCATCCCCCCAGCCCCAGGGGCTGCTGCTTCTGGACCTCAGCCGGAGGGACCCTCCCCACATGCCCAAGTGACTTCCTAAGGTCTCTCCCAATCCCCAAGCATCTAGGCGAGTTTTCTGTGCAGTTTTGGTTTTCTCTGATACATTTTGTCATGAAACTGAAATTTAGAGTCCATGCTTTATATTTGTTAGCATCACGTGTGACCTATGAAGTGTCTGAGAATTTCCTGGGAGAGTAAAACTTTTATTTGGATGTCAAGTGTTGTTGCTCTGTAAACCGATAATTTTATGTAGTGAAACTTAAAAAAGTGAGAGAAAGTATGATTTTCCCCCTTCTTAGGAGAAAGCTCTTTTTTATGCAAAATAGAATGATTGCTGATGACAGTCCAGCTTGTTCAGCCTTGGATTTTGCTGACTGGCGTTTGCCGTCCCGTTCTCACCACTTTCCTGGAGGCATCTGGTGGGGTTGCCCCTGCCCCAGGTTCACCTGGACATTGGTCCATGAGAATTGCTGCTGTGCTGGTGACATGCTGTTGCCTTGGGATTTTAAAATGGTGGAAAGAAGTGTAATTGGGGGGAAATGTACTAAGACTGAATAAAATTAAAAATGACCCCATTTTAAACAAACAAAAAGCTCCCTAGTAGGTTTTAACTTTTATCCTACAGACAAGTAAATGGCACTTAGTTAACCTAGGAAAAAATCCAAGATCTGGGGACTGCCAGTGTTTTCCTGAGAGATGGAACACTAACCTGCGTTTTCTCAGTTTAAAGGTTCTTAAAATATTTTGTTTTACAGGGTAAAGAAGGAGATTTTTTGTATAAAGAAGTAATCAAATCACCCACTGCCTCCCGCATCTCTCTTGGAAAAAAGGTGAAATCAGTGAAAGAGACAATGAGGAAGAGAATGTCAAAAAAATACAGCAGCCCGGGGTCTGCACAGGTACGCGGCCGCACTGGCCTGTGACGAGGCCGGCCTGAGGCTCGCATGGTGCGGGGCGCGTGCTCGTGCCTCAGTGCGGTTCACGTGGACAGGCATTCCACTCAGCAAACCTTTACCCCCGTGCTGGGCGATGCAGGCCCTGGCTGCCCACAAACGGGGAAGCGAAGTCACCTGTCTTTGGTGCAGCAGGCGTTCTAACTTAATACAAATGAAGGTTTTTGTTTTCTAAATATCCCTTGCTGCAAAATGGTTATCACCAGAATCGAACCTGAAAAGAGACATTTGAGTTTTGTTCGCTGACCTTTCAAGTGTGACCTCAGTAGTTTCTAGAAGCACATAGCAATTCTGAGAATTGCACGAGAGGTAAACTCAGAAAGCGCATCCTGGCTGCAGGACCTGCATGGGCATCCCGGGTGGGGAGGTCACAAACTGGCTGTCCATGTGGCCATTAAATCATCCCAGAACTGGGGTTTTTATTGCGCTTCAATATTTCTAATTGATTGCTAGGAACATGACCAGTTTCTGCCTAAAATGTATGTGTGCTGCACATTGCAGAAATTTGGACCATTAGCATTTCCCCACTCGGCACCTTCCCAGGGCTCACCATGTTGTCTGTAGGAGTTTCTGTACCTGAGCTCCAGAGACGACCCACCGGGCCGAGGCCGGTGCCGCTCCCTGCCGCCCTCTGGTGGGCAAGGCCGGCCATGCTCGGCCGCAGCAGCCACTTGGCTGTCTGGCCCCTCAGCTCACTTCCGTGACTTTGCACCCCCCGGCCCGGGGCGACTTCTGGAGACAGTTTTGATTGTCGTGCCTGGCGGGGGGGTGTGTGTGCGCACCCCCCCTAGCCCCCCCAACACACACACACACACACACAGACCCGGCCCCAGACGGCAGTCGAGCTGCTTAGGCTGCTGGAGGGAGCGTCTTCCCGTGCCCGTTTGTCCAGCCCTTTCTGTGTCCCCACGGGTGTGGGATGATGGTGATGGGGCGTTTCTGCCCAGCAGGGAAGCAGACGGGACAGTCCTGCGCAGATGTCCTGGCAGTGAAAGCAACCACCCTAATGTAAAGCGCTTTCTTTCATTTGCGCTTCTGAAACATTGAAACAACCACTAAAAGCTCTTACAAACTTGTTTCGAGGGCTTTACTGCTTTAAGGATCACATCACGAAATTTTAATGTCATTTTGAGCATTTTTTCTATAATTTTACTGCCGTCTCACAGTTTCGTCATTTTAGCCCTCTGGTTTTTTTAAAGCAACCATGTCACATAAATAAAAAGCATATAGGAATAATTTATCATTATCATGCTTTGGTGAGGGAAAAAAACGATTGTAAGTTCTTTCTAGCCTTTTAGTAAATATACCACCCATGATGTAGGAATATCTGTTCGGTCTGTTCCCAGCACACCTGTTCTTATAGGAAATCAATAAACACATGATGAATAAACTGATTTTTAAAAGCATCTGAGGATGCTGTCTTTCAAATATGTTCCTTATTTTTAGAAGCATTTATTGGAGAGATCACCTATTTTATAATTCAGTAAGGTGGAATAAAAATTTATTCAGGAATTCATCCTTTGCCGTTTTGGTAACTTCCCACCAATGGCTGGAGGTGGTTTGCAGCTCTCCTTGGGCGTAAAGCATGGTGGGTTTGTAGAATGACAGTAGTGTGCTCTCCATGACTTGGCGCCATGCGGATAACAGGCCCTGTTCAGGAGGTTTTGCACTCTTGTGGTTGTGTAAATGTTCAAACCATAGGGTGACACATGGAAGTTTTATTATGAACTGAAAAACAGTGTTTTACCATATTTCTTGGTCCTAAGTTGGTGTTTCATTTAGCAAATTTCCATAACTTATGTGAATAGAACCATAAAACCCTGTTTTGTTTTGTTTTGTTTTGTTTTTTGAACAAGGAATATCTGGGTTTTAGTGAAATGTTTCTCTCCAAAGTCGTTTAGTTACTCTCTGGTGGTAGTTCCGATACCTCATCAACAGTGGATTGTACTAGTGTTGTATGCTGTGTGTCTCTGAGGTTTAACTAAGAGGTAGATGTATTTTTCTCAGTTGGAGTTTTTAAGGAACATCTATTTCAGATTGAGAAATAATTTTTGAGTGCTTAATGCAAAAGTTAATGCAAAAATTAAGCACTAGTGTAGATTGAAAATGGGTGAATGTTGGATATGGAATCAAATGTTATGCAGATCAATTTGCTTGATTTGGCACCTGTCCTTGGATGAAACTCAGTGTCATGGAAACCCGTTTCAGGACCCCAGCCTCAATGGAATGCCTGGCTCCCCTCCCTCATCCTGGCCTGATGCTGCCCACCCGGACAAGCCCAAGCTCAAGGCCGGGGGCTCTGTGGAGAGTCTGCGGAGCTCCCTGAGTGGGCAGAGTTCGATGAGTAAGTTCATTCTGTCACTGATGACTGCGTCAGACTTGAGTTGAGTGTCAGGCTCAGGCAATTCAGAGCTGAGAAGAGCCTTTGGGAGCTCTCAGTGGGGCACACTGGAGTGGACAGTGCAAGCACAGGCCCGGCACAGAAGCAGGGGTGATGGGATTGGATCAGAAGACGGGGTAGACCCTCAGAGGGTCTGGGAATGGGAGAGAATGAGCTGAGGCCATGGGTCATTTGCTTATGTCTGAAATGGGACGGGTGAGGTCATGGATGCCAAGGTTGGGGGTCCCAGGCCCGAGGGATGCTGGTTATGAGCCCCCACTCCCACCCCCCAGTGAGGAATCAGCAGAGAACTTGGACCCCGGGGCCCCCAGCGCCTGCTCTGGCTCTGCTGTTCTGTCCTCTGTGCCGTCTTCTTCAAGACCTTTCAGGGTTGCTGGGTGGGAATTTGTGTTTACCCTGGATTTCCTTTTCCCCCATACAGGTGGTCAAACAGTGAGTACCACGGATTCCTCCACCAGCAACAGGGAAAGTGTCAAGTCGGAAGACGGTGATGACGAGGAGCCCCCCTACCGGGGCCCCTTCTGCGGCCGGGCCCGGGTGCACACGGACTTCACGCCCAGCCCCTACGACACAGACTCGCTCAAGCTCAAGGTGGGCCTCCCGGCTCAGGGACCACGCCTGGGCGCTTGGTTTCCTGGCCAGGTTTTCTTCTCTCCTCCCTGCTGGATGCTGGGTGGTCCCCGTGGGGCACCATTTGGGTCTCCTCTGTGACAAAAGACACACAGAACCGGCATGAGCTGGGGCAAGCCCTGCCTTGTGTTAACCCCTCGCCACCATGGCCCTGTCCCCTGGTCCTGTCCTCTGACCGCGGCTTACTCTAGGGCCCCCGCTGCCCCACACCAGCTGTTGCCACCTTCTCTGCAGGTGACTGACTGTCACAAAACACCTGGAGCACTTACGGGCCAGGGGCCGCCACTCGTGTTCGGGTGCAGACTCTCCTTCAGAGGAGGCGTTGTCTGGCTGGCGTGCAGCTTTCAGGGAGCCAGGTGCCCTCAACCCAGTGCGAGCGGGTGGGCAGGGCTCTGGGACGTGCCGGAACCCCCACATGACACCCCGTTAGCGGCTCAGAAAGGTCTCGTGCGGAATCCTGGTTCTGGCCTTAGAAATACACCTGACGGAAAGGCTTTTGTCCCCTGCTCTGCAGAAGGGAGATGTCATCGACATCATCAGCAAACCGCCCATGGGCACCTGGATGGGCCTGTTGAACAACAAGGTCGGCACGTTCAAGTTCATCTACGTGGACGTGCTGAGTGAGGAGGGGGAGAAGCCCAAGCGCCCCGCCAGGAGGGGGAGGAGAGGAAGGCCGCCCCAGCCCAAGTCCGTGGAGGACCTCCTCGACCGGATCAACCTGAGGGTTAGTCCTTGCTTTCCCGGCCACACACAGTTCTCCCCTAAACCAGGAAAGGGTGGGCGGTGGCCTGAGCCCCCCACAAGGCAGCTCCTGTGGCGAGCATCCAGCCTTTGGAAGAAATGGTTTCCAGTCCTAATGCTGCCCTTGGGCTCTGCTGTGGGTCCTAACCCTGCTCGTGGCCCAAGGAGTGGCTTCAGAGGGCTGCAAGCTTCGAGCCACTGCCAGGCAGGACTGTGAGCAGGACCCCCACCCACTGCCAGCTGGGAGCTAGTGCCTCAGACCCCTGGCCCCTGCCAGCTGGGAGCTAGTGCCTCAGACCCCTGGCCCCTGCCAGCTGGGAGCTAGTGCCTCAGACCCCTGGCCCCTGCCAGCTGGGAGCTAGTGCCGCAGACCCCTGGCCCCTGCCAGCTGGGAGCTAGGACCGCAGACCCCTGGCCCCTGCCAGCTGGGAGCTAGGACCGCAGACCCCTGGCCCCTGCCAGCTGGGAGCTAGGACCGCAGACCCCTGGCCCCTGCCAGCTGGGAGCTAGCACCCACCTCCAAGAGCCACAAGAGCCACAAGGCTTCTCACTCCCTCCATCTAGTGAAGTGGGTCTACAGCAGCAGATCCTGTTTACTCCTTGCAAATCCCTCTTGCTCTTGAGGAATTCCTGGGCTTTCTGGGTTGGATTGCAGTAACTCTACTGCCTGTGTGTGTGGCATTGAAGGAATCAGCTGGTAGCAAAGGCACAATAACTTTGCCAGCCAGCATGAGCCACCCCACCTGCCTGCTGGGCCCAGGGGCGGGAGGGTCAGATTATACTGCAAGTGAGACTTTCTCATCTGTAGATGCATGAAGTGCCCTTGGAGCGAGAATTGAGGCGAGGCTGGCTGATGGCCCCATCGTCCTGCCAGGCCTGCTAACTGTGCTCTCTCCCCCCAGGAGCACGTGCCCACGTTCCTGCTGAACGGCTATGAGGATGTGGACACGTTCAAGCTCCTGGAGGAGGAGGACCTGGATGAGCTGAACATCCGGGACCCGGAACACAGGGCCGTGCTCCTGACAGCGGTGGAGCTGCTCCAGGAGTACGACAGTAAGTCCGGTCTCAGGTGTGGCCTCAAGAGACCCCCTGAGACCCCGGTTCGCTTGGCCCTGCTCTCTGCTGAGCCCAGGCAGAGCCGCACAAAGCCCCCTCACGTGGGCGAGAAGAGCACCTGCTGCTGGTGCCGTCCCTGGCAGGTGTCTGCCTTGTGCCCGAGGGAGCCACATCGTGGTTTCGGGAGACAGGGAGGCTCCTGCTTAGGGGGGTGCAGCTTCCGCGGCCCTGAGGCCACCTGCATGACAGGTGCTGATGAGCTGGGGGTGTCCCGCCTCTAGCTTAGGCCCAGCGCCCTTGGGGTGTTGTGTTCCTATGGAACAGGTTGTCTAGTGAATGAGCTACATCACCTTCCATTCAAGAAGAAAGTGTGAATTGACTATACGTAGTAGAGAATTCAGAATTGGCTTGCGAGTTCCATCCTTGTACACCTGTGCACAGAATGCGGCGGGCTCCCAGCTGCTCTGCAGCTCTTTGAGTATGCTGGGTCCTGTGCTCCATTATCCCATTCTTGCTTTTTATTCTTCAGTTGACATCAAAAATATTCCCCAAATTACTCATCACAAAGGCAGTATTCTTCCCAGTTACTGAATTCAGATGCATTTTCTCTCGAGTGCTCTGCTTCAGGGATGTCCATTTCTAATAGCATTTCTGTTGCTCAGACACACAAAACCCTTGGTTATTGGTGGGAAAACATCTGCATTATCAGATGCATCGGTCCCAAGAGAGATGGGAGCACGTGTCTCAGCACAGCGAAGTTCCCTCCCGGTCCGCAGGGTCTCTCAGCTGAGACCATGGGCCTGGGGCCTCTGGGGAGAGCTGGAACGAGTGTTTTTCAAGTTAACGTCACTCTGTAGCCAGGTCTTCCTGTATTCGAATCCCCCAAGAAGCCCTGGTGGTCAGTAGCCCGGTCGTGTGGGGGAACCCGGACCCCATCACTCAGTAAAACCGCCACGGGACGGCAGCCAGGTCAGCTCCTCTCCGTTGTGGACCTGGGAGGAGCAGGGCTGTGTCCGAGTTCACGGAGGGGCCTGGGCTCCGCCCCACGTCCCCTGGGCTCCAGTGCTGCCCCCGCGCGCCTTGGGACACGGTCTGGTGTGGGTGGTTTGCGAAGCTGGCTCGGGAGGCTGAGGAGGGCTCTTTGCTTTCTCTTAAATCCCATTTTGAATCTCTGCTGTGCCACTGTTTAGGACTTTCCTAATACATGAAGTGTTACTTTCTGTCACCGGTTCTAAACCAAAGGCTTCAAGGGCTAAGATTCCGGGTCCAGGCTTACCCTCAGTTTATAAGATTTTAATTTCAGCGCCGCTTGAGTTCATACTGCCTCTAACAGATAACTTCCAGGAATGTGCTAGGTTTCTGTAAAAATAAATTTTTGTGCACTAGAGAGGTAGAAAGGCACTGGGGTCTCTGAAGATATTCGCGGGGGTTTCTGTGGCTCAGCACCCCCGAGAGCAGGAAGCGCGTCCCCAGCTTTGCTCGGCAACTGGGCCTGTCCAGCCTCTCCTGCCAGGGCGGACGGGAAGGCCGACACCACCTGGGCCCCCCCTGGGTCCCATAGCAATTCCTGACCCTGAACAAAGTTCCCTTTTGAGAAAGTAGTTTTTATCAAACATTTCATTAGGAATTATTTTTTAAATGCAGAAAACTAGAGAAAAATAAAAATCTACATTCCTACTTCTTAAATCCAACCAAAGTTACCATTTTGCCTTGTTTGCTATACTCCTCATATTCTTAAGAGATAAAATGACACGGGGTTGTCGGGGTCCTGCTGTCCTCTAGTCCCAGCCCACCCCTCCAGAGTAGCTGCCCATGTCCTTGGGCCCAGCCTGGCTTTCGGTGTGAGCGGAGTCTCCCCGACATGTGCCCTGGGCAGGGGTTTTGTGGAAGCTGCCAGCTGGTCCTGCCTGGCAGCTGCTGACCAGCTCTTCTCTGGAGGTGCCACTCCAGTCTGGGCTTTTAGTCGGGTTCCCGCCCTCCCTCCCCATGGCAGCTCCAGCTGCTGAGCCTGCTGAGCCTGGGCCCCCAGGCGTCCCCAGTGGCAGGGCCTCCTCCGTGGTGCTCCCGTGGGCCAGCACTTCGGAGGCTGTTTAGCTGCAGCTGTGGGACTTGGATCCCTCTTCCTGGGATGTAACTGATGGCTCGGAGCCCTCGTTTCCCTAAACAACATGTGAGGGCAGCGCAGAGGCCACCCCACGTCCACAGACTCTTCCGCCCAATGAGGACATCACTCTAGAAGCTTCTACTTTCTGGGGGGCGGGAGGGGGGACAGTCTCTTGTCATTTGAATAACAGCATTTCCTAGGATCTCTTCACAGTTTGTTATGAATTGCTGCCATGTGGGAAAACAGGAGGAAGTGGTGAGTGGCTGATGGAGCGGCTGGTGCCCTCTGCTTCGCCACATTTTAATTTTAATGACTGGAGAAAGGCATCTGATTTCTGGTTTATTGCTTTCGTTGTTCTTTGTGGGGTTGGTGGGGAAGGACATTCAGAGAAAGGGAAACCTTTCCTTTCTGTTCATCACGCAACTGGTTATTTTATGCAGGAAATATTTTCTTGCTTTCCACTGTGCGTGACCAAGCACTCGGCTGTAGAGCACGAGGGCTCTCCGTGTGGCACGGGCAGGGCGACGCTGCTGGCTAAAGGCTCGGGATAGCCACACGATTCCCATCAAGAGCCTCTTGGGATGAGGGTGTCCAGCCCTCAAGAGGCTCCACTGAGAGGCCCCTGGGCTTCCGCTGTCTGACCCTTTGTACTCAGGGAATGGAACACTACCCCAGGATGAAAGGGGAAGTGACCTGAGTCACAGGAAAGAAAGCACCAAAATATTCCAAGCAGCCAAACAAGATTTGCTGCTGCCCAGCCTTGCCAACCTTTCCCCTGC
Organism: Choloepus didactylus; assembly: GCF_015220235.1. Classification (NCBI taxonomy): domain Eukaryota; kingdom Metazoa; phylum Chordata; class Mammalia; order Pilosa; family Megalonychidae; genus Choloepus; species Choloepus didactylus. The sequence goes on along the minus strand of NC_051313.1, from coordinate 171,762 downwards.
TGAGCGAATGCAGAAGCGGTACATCAGCGGGGGCCCGGAGGGTGTCTTCATGCTAAAAATATTGACGTTTCACTGGACACTTACATGTTAGTTCCCAAATTCGGAAAGCTAATAACAAATAACTTGAAACACAGGACTTACGAATCTCTGGAAAACATGCTGTCTTGATACGATCTTCTGAAAGGAGCATCTGTGAACTCGGCTTCTCTCTGATGACACTCGGCACGATGGTGACAGCCCCTGCTAGAGAGCTCTGGGTGCTCCTGCCCAGAGAGTCTTTCTTATCCAGCAGTTTTATTGAGATATACTCACATATCATACAATCCATCCAAAGTGAACAATCAGTGGTTCATAGTTTCATCACATGGTTGTGCATTCCTCACCACACTAAATTTTAGAACATTTTCATAACTCAAAAAAAAAACCAAATCCAATCACATCCCGTACCCCTTATCCCCCCCATTACTGACCCTTAGCATTGGTGTGGTACATTTGTTACTGTTGATGGAAGAATATTAAAACATTACTAGTAAGTATAGTCCATAGTTTGCAGTAGGTGTATGTTTTCCATATACCACCTTATTAACTCCTTATAATAATAATGACATATATTTGTTCTAGTTCATGAAAGAACATTCTGCATTTGTACTGTTTATCAATTGTTGCCCACCCTGTGATTCACTGTCCCGCTTTATCTTCTGGCTTTCTTTTTAGTGACATACACGACCCTAAAGCTCCCCTTTCAACCACAATCACCCACATAATTCAGTGCTGTTAATTATACTCACCATATTGTGCTACCGTTGCTTCTATCCATTACCTAACATTTAAATTCAACCTAGTTAAAAATTCTGCACGCATTAAGTATCTGCTCCCCATTCTGTACCCACATTTTATTTCCTGGTAACCTGTATTTGAGATTTTAGCTCTATGAGTTTACTCATTATAATTAGTTCATATTGGTGAGATCATACAGTATTTGTCCTTTTGCATCTGACTTATTTCACTCAACATAATGTCCTCAAGGTTCATCTGTGTTGTCGCATGCTTCAGGACTTCATTCCTTCTTACAGCTGAGTAATAGTCCATCCTATGTATATACCATGTATTGTTTATCCGTTCATTCATTGATAGACACTCGGGTTGTTTCTGTCTTTTGGCAGTTGTGAATAGTGCTGCTATGAACTTTGTTGTGCAAATGTCTTGTATTTTTATCTGGCTTTGGTATCAGCGTGATGTTGGCTTCATAGAATGAGTTAGGTAGTGTCCCCTCCTCTTCAAGTTTTGGAAGCGTGTGGGCAGGATTGGTGTTAATTCTTCCGGGAATGATTGTCAGAATTCACCTGTGAGGTCATGTGGTTCTGGGCTTTTCTTTCTTGGGAGGTTTTTGATGATTGATCCAGTGTCTTGTGATTGGCTTGTTAAGGTCTTCTGTTTCTTCTGTAGACACTGTAGGTTCTTCATGTGTTTCTGGAAATTTGTGCATTTCATCTAAGTTGTCAAATTTGTTGGCATACAGGTTTCATAGTATCCTCTTATCTTTTTATTACTGTGTGGGCTATAATAATGTCCCCCCTCTCATTTCTGATTTTATTTATTTGCATCTTATCTCTTTTTTTCTGTGTCAGTCTTGCTAAGGATTTGCCAATTTTACTGATCTTGAAGAGCAAACTTTTGGTTATGTTGATTTTCTCTTTTTTTTTTCTTTTTTGTTCTTGATTTCATTTATTTCTGCTCTAATCTTGGTTATTGCTTTCCTTCTGCTTGCTTTGGAATTAGTTTGCTTATCATCTTCTAGTTCCTCCAGGTGTGCAGTTAGCTCTTTGATTTTAGCTCTTTCTTCCCTTTTAAAGGGGGCATTTAGGGCTATAAAATTCCCTTTCATGACTGTTCACTGCATCCAGTAAATTTTGATGTGTTGTGTTCTTGTTTTCATTCATCTCTTTACTAATTTCTCTCACAATTTCTTCTTTGACCCATGAATTGTTTAAGAATGTGTTGTTTCCTGTTCTCTGCCTGATATTGATTTTCAGCTTCATTCCATTATTTTTTTTATTTTTTAAATTCAATTTTACTGAGATATATTCACATACCATACAGTCATCCAAAGTATACAATCAGTTGTTCACAGTACCATCATACAGTTGTGCATTCATCACTCCAATCTATTTTTTGAACATTTTCCTTGTACCAGAAAAAGTGAAAATAAGAATAAAAAAATAAAAGTAAAAAAGAACACCCAAATCATCCCCCCCACCCTATTTTTCATTTAGTTTTTTGTCCCCATTTTTCTACTCATCCATCCATACCCTGGATAAAGGGAGTGTGATGCACAAGGTTTTCACAATCACACTGTCACCCCTTGTAAGCTACATTGCTATACAATCATATTCAAGAGTCAAGGCTACTGGGTTGCAGTTGATAGTTTCGGGTATTTACTTCTAGCGATGCCAATGCCTTAAAACCTAAAAAGGGTTAGCTATATAGTGCATAAGAATGTCCATCAGAGTGACAAAAATCTCTCAGCCACTGAAACTTTATTTCGTTTCATTTTGCATCCCCCTTTTGGTCAAGAAGATGTTCTCAATCCCACAGTGCCGGGTCCAGATTCATCCCTGGGAGTCATATCCTGCGTAGCCAGGGAGATTTACACCCCTGGGTGTCAGAACCCACATAGGGGGGAGGGCAGTGAGTTCACCCGCCGAGTTGGCTTAGCTAGAGAGAGAGAGAGGGCCACATCTGAACAACAAAGAGGCACTCGGGGAGACTCTTAGGCACTATTATAAGCAGGTTTAGCCTCTCCTTTGCAGTAACAAGCTTCATAAGGGCAAGTCCCGTGATAGAGGGCTTGGCACATCAAACCTCCAGTCCTCAATGTTTGTGAGAACATCAGCAACAATCCAGGTGAGGAAGCCCAACACCTCTGCATTTTCCCACAGCTTCTCAGGGGAGCCCTGCATATATGTTTTTATTCTCTGTCCAAATTTCCTTGGGTTTTGTCTCTATTTCTCACTAACCTATGCAAACCTACCAGGTCTCACTTCCTCTTAAAAGTTCCATGTAATTATGGTATTTGAACAAACTATATGAGTTAAATTGTTTAGGAAATACAGATCTTGCCAACTAAACATCTCTTCCCTTGGTCTCACATGGAATTTGAAGTTTTAAAAAGCAGCCAGTATTGTCCTTCACCCTTTGGCCTAATTTGCCCTAGTCTTGACCACATCTGCTTCATTCATACCTCTAGTTGAAGTCTGGACTCTTTTTCAGCTTTTTTAACAGTTGCTGTAGGTGCTAATACTGACATTCATATCTGTCGAGTTCTAGCTCTGAGTTTCAGGTATCACACAGATACCCAAAGTTCCAGGGATCAATCAGGTTATACCAAAGGGATCGGCATCTCAAATCTAGGGATAGCCATTACAGTTCAGGAATAGATGTGACTGCTTTAAGAGCTTATAATCTAGGGACCATTACAGTAAGCGTTCCCTTGATAAGCTGTGCTCTAAGGTTCAGTTCTGAGTTTACACATTGTAGTTAGTCCATATTGGTGAGGCATTATAGTGTTTGCCTTTGTTTCTGGCATAGTTCACTCAAAATGCTGTCTACAGGATCCATTCACCTCGTTGGGTGTCTCACAGCTTCACCCCTTCTCGTAGTTGCTCAATATTCCATTGTATGCACACCCAACAGTTCACCATTCTGTTCCTCAGTCAGTGTACCCTTAGGTCACCTCCACCCACTGCAAATCATGCATACTCTCTCCGTAACACCAGTGTGCAAGTGTCCATTCATGTCCCTGCTCTCAGATCCTCCAAGTAAATGCCCCCTAATGAGGATGCGAGACCTAATGGCACCCACAGACTTAGCTTCGTGTGGAACCTCCCCCCATTGTCCTCCAGAAAGGCTACACCATTCTGCCTCCTAACCAACAGTTAATGCGTACATCCCTCTCTCCATGTTCTTACCAGGGCTTTTATCCCTGTTTATATTTTTCCATACAATTTTATAGCGCTATATTCACATACCATATAATTATCCACAGTGTGCAATCAGTTGGTCATGGTATCATCATACAGTTGTGCATTTATCACCACAGTCGGGACTTGAATATATTGATTACTAAAAAAAAAAAAAAAGTTTTTTTTTAAACAAATAATAAAAAAGATAATAAAAAGAAAAATAAAATATCATACAATACAATATAGTAGTAGGGTCAGACAATAACACCACTACCAAGAATCCCATATCCCTCCCATATATCCCCGTCTCATACACATTTAGCTTTGGTATATTGCCTTTGTTACATTTAATGGAAGCATATTTCAGTGTTACTGTTGACTACCAACTCCAGTTGCTTTGATTATATGTTTTCCCCACTACCATCCCCTTTTCAACACTTTGCATGGTTGACATTCATTTGTTCTTCTACATGCAAGAATGGTTTTATATTTGTACATTTAGCCACAATCATTGACCACTCCAGTTATTGCTAAGTTAAACAGTCCCAGTCTTTATCGTCTATCTTTACCTCCGGTGTCATTTATGCCCCTAGCCCACCTCTTTTGGCTTTACTCACAGACATCTTTGTTCAGTGTACTTACAATATTGTGCTACCATCACACAGTATTATGCTATTTCTGGATCTATACAGTCAATCCTGTTGAACATTCTATAGTCCTTCAGTATCAAATGCCCAATTTCTGCCCTCTTTCTATCGCCTGGTAGCCTATGTTATCAGCTATTAGCTCTCAAAGTTTGCTCATTAATATTAGATCATATTAGTGAGACCATACAGTATTTGTCCCTTTGTTTCTGGCTAACTGCACTCAACATAATGTCCTTAAAGTTCAACCATGTTATTGTATGTTCCATGTCTTTGTTCTATCTTACAGCTGTGTAATATTCCATCATGTGTATATACCACAGTTTGTTTATCCACTCGTCCGTTGATGGACATTTGGGCTGTTTCCATCTCTTGGCTATTGTGAATAATGCCACTATAAACATCAGTTTACAAATGTCCATTCATGTCTTAACTTTCAGTTCCTCTGAGTACTGGAATAGCTGGGTCGTATGGCAAATCTATACTTAGCTTCCTACGGAACTGTCTCACTGTCTTCCAGAGTGGTTGCACCATTCTGCATTCCCACCAACAGTGAATAGTGTGCCTCTTTCTCCACATCCTCTCTAGCACTTGTAATTGTCTGTTTTTTTGGATAATGGCCATTCTGGTAGGTATGAGATGAGATCTCATTGTGGTTTTGATCTGCATTTCCCTAATAGCCAGTGAAGTTGAACATTTTTTCATATGTTTTTGAGCCATTTGTGTTTCCTCTTCAGAAAAGTGTCCGTCCACGTCTTTTGCCCATTTTTTAATTGGATTGTTTGTCTTTCTGTTGTTGAGTTATAGGATTGCTTTATATATTCAGAATATTAAACCATTATCTGATATGTGGTTTCCAAATATCATCTCCCATTGTGTAGGCTGCCTTTTACCTTTCTGACAAAGTCTTTTGATGTAAAAAGTGTTTGATTTTGAGGTGATCCCATTTGTCTGTTTGTTCGTTGGTTGCTCACACTTTGGGTGTGAGGTCTAAAAAACCACCTCCTATCACAAGATCTTTAACATATTGCCCTATGTTTTCTTCTAAGAGTCTTATGGTCTTAGCACTAGTGTTAGGTCTTTAATCCATTTCTAGTTAATCTTTGTATGAGGGGTCTGTCCCAGTTGCTTTGGCTTGACTGCCTTATCAAAGATCAATTGTCCATGGATGTGAGGGTCTTTCTGAGCACTCAATTCAATTTCTTTGGTGTTATTTCTGTCCTAATGCCAGTACCATGCTGTTTTGACCACTGTAGCTTTGTAATATGTTTCAAAGTCAGGTACTGTGAGACCTCCCACTTCATTCCTCTTTCTCAAGATATTTTTGTCTATTCAGGCCACCTTACCCTTCCAAATAAATTTGGTTATTGGTTTTTCTATTTATGCAAAGTATGTTGTTGGGATTTTAATTGGTGTCGCATTGAATCTATAAATCAGTTTAGGTAGAATTGACATCTTAATTATATTTAGTCTTCCAATCCATGAACACGGTATGTTCTTCCATTTTTTTAGGTCCTGTTCAATTTCTTTTAGCAGTTTCTTTTAGTTTTCTTTGTGTATATCTTTTGTGGCCTTCGTTAAGTTTATTCCTAAATACTTGATTCTTTTGGTTGCTATTGTAAATGGAATTTTTTTCTTGATTTCTTCCTCTTGTTGCACATTACTTGTGTATAAGAACACTACAGCTTTTTGCATGTTGATCTTGTAGCCTGCCACTTTGCTGTATTCATTGATCAGTTCTAATAGCTTTGCTGTAGATTTTTCTGGATTTTCTACATATAGAATCATGTTATCTGCAAAGAATGAAAGTTTTACTCTTTCCTCTCCAATTTGGATGCCCTTTATTTCTTTTTCTTTCCTAATTGCTCTAGCTAGAACTTCCAGCACAATGTTGAATAACAATGGTGACAGTGGGCATCCCTGTCTTGTTCCTGATCTTACAGGGAAAGCTTTCCGTCTCTTCCCATTTAGTTTGATGTTAGCTGTGGGTTTTTCATATATTGCCTTTATCATATTGAGAAATTCCCCTTCTATTCCTATCCTTTGAAGTGTTTTCATCAAGAAAGGATGTTGGATTTTGTCAAATGCTTTTTCTGCATCTGTTGAGATGATCATGTGGTTCTTCTGCTTTGATTTATTGATGTGGTTGGTATATTACATTAATTGATTTTCTTGTGTTGAACCAGCCTTGCATACCTAGAATAAACCCCACTTGGTCGTGACATATAATTCTTTTAAAGTGCTGCTGAATTCAATATGCGAGTATTTTGCTGAGGATTTTTGCAACCATATTCATTAAAGAGATTGGTCTATAATTTTCTTTTTTCATATTATCTTTGTCTGATTTTGATATTAGGGTGATGGTTTCATAGAATGAGTTGGGTAGCTTTCCCTCTTCTTCAATTTTTTTGAAGAGTTTGAGCGGGACTGGTACTAATTCTTTCTTGAATGCTTGGTAGAATTCACATGTGAAACCATCTGGTCCTGGGCTTTTCTTTTTTGGGAGCTTTTTGATGACTGACTCAATCTCTTTACTTGCCATTGGCTTATGAAGGTTGTCTATTTCTTCTTGAGTCAACATTGGTTGTTTATGCTTTTCTAGGAAGTTGTCCATTTTGTCTAAGTTGTCTAGTTTATTACCATATAGTCGCTTGTAGTATCTTCTCATTACATCCTTGTTTTCTGCAGGGTCAGTAGTTATGTCTCGTTTCCCATTTCTTATTTTGTTTACATGTGCACTCTCTCTCTCTCACTCTCTTTTTTTTTTATTTCTTTTTTGTTAGCCTAGCTAGAGGTCCATCAATTTTGTTGAGTCTCTCTACTGTTTAACTGTTCTCAATTTCATTTATTTATTCTCTAATCTTTGTTATTTTTTCCTTCTGTTTGGGGTTAGTTTGCTGTTCTTTCTCTAGTTCTTCCACGTGAATGGTTAATTCCTCATTTTTTGCTCTCTATTCTGTTTTAATATAGGCATTTAGGGCAATAAATTTCCCTCTCAGCACCACCTTTTCTGCGTCCTATTAGTTTTGATATGTTGTGTTTTCATTGTCATTTGCCTCAAGGTATTTACTAATTTCTCTTGTAATTTCTTCCTTTACCCACTGGTTTTCTAAGAGGATGTTGTTTAGCCTCCATATATTTGTGAATTTTACGACCCTCTGCTTGTTATTTATTTCAAACTTCATTCCATTATGGTCCAAGGAAATGTTTTTGATAATATCAGTATTTTTTTAGACTTGCTTTGTGACCCAACATGTGTCTATCCTAGAGAATGTTCCATGAGCACTTGAGAAAAAAGTGTATCCTGCTGTTGCGGGATGTAGTGTTCTATAAATACCTGTCAAGTCTAGTCCAATTACCGTACAGTTCAATCTCTCTGTTTCCTTATGGATCCTCTGTCTAGATGTTCTATCCATTGATGAGAGCATGTATTGATGTCTCCGAATATTATTGTAGAGGTACCTACTTCTCCTTTCACTGTTCTCAGTGTTTGTGTCATGAATTTTGGGGCATTCTGTCTTGGTGCATAAATATTTATGATTGTTATGTTTTCTTGATGAATTGACCCTTTTATTAATGTATGGTGTCCTCTCATCTCTTTTAATTGTTTTACTTCTGAAGTCTAATTTGTCTGATATTAATGTGGCTACTCCCACTTTTTTCTGGTTGTTTGCATGAAATATCATTTTCCAATCTTTCACTTTGAGCCTATGTTTGTCCTTGTGTCTAAAATGAGTTTCTTGTAGACAGCATATAGATGGGTCCTGTTTTTTAATCCATTCTGCCAGTCTATGTCTTTTTATTGGGGAGTTTAATCCATTAACATTTAGTGTTATTACTGTAAGGGCAGTACTTTCTTCTACTGTTTGTCTTTCAGATTTTATATGTCATATCTTGTTTCTCCCTTGCTTTCCTTTTACCCTTCCTGATAACCTTAATTTCTATACTCTTCTCCAAACCTCTCTCTCCTGTCTTTTCCTATCAGCCTCTAGTGTGCCCTTTAGTATTTCTTGTAGCGCTGGTCTCTTATTCACAAACTCTTTCAGTGTCTGTTTGTCTGAAAATATTTTAATCTCTCCCTCATTTTTGAAGGACAGTTTTGCCGGATATCGAATTCTTGGTTGGCAGTTCTTCTCTTTCAGTATCTTAAATATATCATACCATTGTCTTCTCGCCTCCATGGTTTCTGCGGAGAAATCTGTGCATAGTTTTATCAAGCTTCCCTTGTATGTGATGGATTGCTTTTCTCTTGCTGCCTTCAGAATTCTCTCTTTGTCTTTGACATTGGACAATCTGATCAGTAAGTGTCTTGGAGTAGGTCTATTGGGATCTATCCTTTTAGGGTACACTGTGCTTCTTGAATCTGTAATTTTCTGTCTTTCATAAGAGTTGGAAAATTTTCAGTGAATATTTCTTCTATTATTCTTTCTGCTCCTTTTCCCCTCTCTTCTCCCTCTGGGACACACATAACACGTATTTTCGTTTGCTTCATGTTGTCACTCAGCACCCTAAGACTCTGCTCATATTTTTCCATTTTTTTCACCATCAGTTCTTTTGTGTGTATGAATTCAAATATCTTATCTTCCAGTTCACTTATCCTTTCTTCTGGCTGTTCAAATCTACTGTTGTATCCCTCTATTGTGTTTTTCATCTCCTCCACTGTGCCCATAAGTTCTGCCATTGTTTTTTTCAAGTTTAAGAACTTTTCTTTATGGTCATCCAGTGTCTTCTTTATATCCTTCATCTCTTGCCATATCTTCCCTCAGGTCGCTGATTTGATTTTTGAATTGATTTTGGAGATCTGTTTGATTATTAATTATTTATTTCAGTTCCTCTATCTCAGTTGAAGTGTTAGTTTGTTCCTTTTGCTGGTCCATATTTTTGTGTTTCCTAGTATGGCTCATTATTTTGAGCTGTCTGAGCATCTGACTTTCTTGATTAGTATATTCTGGAACTCGTTTTCACTTTACCTAGAGTTTTCTTGTTGGTTGTCTTTGTTCTCTAACCTTTGGTGTTCAGTTAAACTTATTCTAGACCTCTAACTTAGGTTCTATTTAGTTGATCATAGTTTTTCACCTCTTGTTTTTCTGTTTCTTGCCCTGCCTCTATGTAGCCTTCTTGTGTGATGGTCTCTTCAGATATGGTCAACCCCAGTCAGGTTTTCCCAGTCCAGAGAGGCCTGGGTCTCGGGAGGAGGGTATGGAGTTTCCTTGAGAATGAGACCCTCCTGTGAGGCCTTTAGACTCTGTGCTTCTCCTCTCCTGTCCACCAGGTGGCACTTGCCAGCCCGCAGCTCCCCCACCAGTGTAAGGAGGTGGGAGCCTTTAGTTCTCCCGGTGACCCTGACCTTGTCGGGGCCATGGCTGACTGAAGCTGGTTAATGAATTCCAGCCCCTGGGGTCTGAGCTCCTTGATGAAGGGCTGCAAATTGAGGTAGACTGTGGTCCATTCTTCTTGGGGGAGTTATGTGCCCTGCAGGGAACTGTCTCCCCCACTAGGCTCACTGCTTTGTCTGTCAGACCTATCTCAGCTCTCCGTTTCCTGGGTTCAGAGGCCAGTTGCAGATACCTGAAAAGAGCTACTTACAATGGTTATTTTTAAAAGAAACAACAAAAAAAGAAAAAGTAAAAAAATCCCTTTTTAAAGCCTTGCCCCAGCCTGGAAGTTTTGTCAGTGTCAGAATAGAGTATTTAAAGATGTGCTTTGTGCTATTATCTGCATAATTACTCTCCAACAGCTTTAATTCTATCCTTGCCAGGGGGCTACTGAAGTGTAAAAAGATAAGGAGTCAGAGAGCAAGAAAGGAGGAGAGGCAAAATGTAGGGAAAAAAAAAAACAGCCTTTTTGGATGCAGGGAATAGGTGCCCCCTCATACATGCCCCTACTTCCCAGAGCCCAGCCCTTCTCTGGCACCCCCAGCTCTAAAAGTTAATTGATTAACAATTTGTTAACTAATTCTGCAGTTGAGGCTGGGTTGAGCCCCCTTCTTGCTCCCAGCAGATTGTTTTATTTTTTTCCTTTCATGGAGCTGGCTGTGAGACAGTCTGAGAGGTCTGGGTGGGGAGCGGCGCCAGACCCCTGGTTGGGGGAACTTACAGATCTTGCTGCATTCTCAGCTTTTCCATGTAATCCAGATTTGTGTACGATGTGTGACTGGTCACTGGAGACCCTAAAAACACTGTTTCGTACAGTTCCTGGGTAATTACTGGCTGCTGTAGAGGAGAGACTAAATTCCACTCCTCACCACTTTGCCATCTTGCCCCGCCCCCTTCATTCCATTCTTATCTAAGAAAGTGCTTTGTATAATTTCAGTCTTTTTAAATTTATTGAGACTTATTTTGTTGCCCAGCATATGTTCAGTCCTGGAGAATGAGCCATAGGTACTTGAGAAGAATGTATGTCTTGCTGTTTTGGGGTGCAGCTTTCTGTATGCATCTGTTGGGTCTAGTTCATCTATGTTTGATCCAAGTTCTTTGTTTCCTTATTGACCCTATGTCTTTGTGCTCTATCTCTTGATGAGAGAGGTGTATTGAAGTCCCCAACTATTATTTTAGAAAATCTGTTTCTCCCTTCAGTTTTACCAGTGCTTGCCTCATGTACTTCAGGCATAAAGTTAGGAGTATAAATATTTATGATTGTTTCTTCTATATAATGTTCTTCCTTGACTCTCATGACATTTTTTGTACTTAAAGTTCATTATGTCCAATATTATTATAGCTACCCCAGCTCTGTTTTGGTTGTTGTTTGCATGGAGTATTTTCTTCTAGCCTTTCACTCGCAACTTATTTGTATCTTTGGGTCTAAGTTGAGTCTCTTACAGGTAGCATCTAGCTAGATCATATTTTTTTATCCATTCTGCCAATCTTTCTTTTGACTAGAGAGTTAGTCCATTAATGTTCAGTGTTACTACTGTAAAAGCAGTACTTACTTCCACTGTTTCAGCATTTGAATTTTATGTGTCATATCTTATTCTTGTCTTTCTTTTTATCCTTTCAGTTACCCTTACTGATAATCTTCCTTTCTACACTCTCCTCAAGTCTCTCTCTCTCCTGTCTTTTTTTTTTTCAGCCTGCAGAGCTCCTTTTAGTATTTCTTTTGGGTTGGACTCTTATCAATGAATTCTCTTTGTTCCTATTTATCTGTGAATGTTTTAAACTCTCCCTCAATTTTGAAGGGCAGTTTTGCCAGATAAAGAAATCTTGACTGGTAGTGTTTCTCTTTCAGTACCTTATGTATATTGTAACACTGCCTTCTCATCTCCATGATTTCTGATGAGAAATCTGCACTTAATGTTGTTGCAGCATGCTTGTAAGTGCTGCATGGCTTTTCTCTTGCAGCTTTCAGAATTCTCTCTTTATATTTGGCAGTTGCCATTCTAATTAGTATGTGTCTCGGAGTGGTTCTGTTAGGGTTTATTCTGTTTGCAGTCCATTGGGCTTCTTGGATTTGCAACTTCATGTCTTTTTATAAGGGTTGAGAAATTTTCAGCTGTGATTTCCTCAAGTATTCTTTCTGCCCCTTTTCTTTTCTCTTCTCCTTCTGAGACACCCATGATGTATATCTTTGTGTACTTTGTGTTGTCAATCATTGCCTTGAGTCCTTGCTCATATTTTTCCATTCTTTTCTCCATCTATTCTTTTGTCTGTTTGATTTTGGATGCTCTGTCTTCTAGCTTGCCAATCCTTTATTCTGCCTCTTCAAATCTGCTGTTGTGTGTCTCTGGTATATTTTTAATCTCATCTGTTTTGTCTTTCATTCCCATTATATGTTATTTTCCTTTATATGTTTTCAAATTCTTTATCATCATCCAGTGTCACCTTAACATCCTTTGTCTCTTTAGCCATCTTTGTTTAGGAGATTTGATTAGTTGTTCCAAATTCTGTATCTCCTCTGACTTTTTAATTTGATTTTTTAGCTTGTCCATATCTTCTTGTTTTTCTTATTTCTTAGTAATCCTTTGCTGAAATCTAGGCATCTGATTATATTGATAGGTTTATTTTAGAAGTTGTTTTCCCTCTCATCTAAGATTTTGTTGTTGATTGGGTTCATCTTAAGGCTCTTCATTGGCACTTGGTTCATCAGTATTTCCCAGCCATACAGGACCAGGATTTCACACAGGGGATACAACCCAGTTTTGAAGGCCCCTGTGGAGAGGGTTAGGAAAGCAGCTTCCCAAGACTGCACTTTCCCAGCCTTCCCAGCAGGTGGTGCTCTTCAGCAACATGTTCGCCACTGTCCTACAGAAGTAGGTTATTTTTTTAGCCATCTGATCCCTCTGTTTCTGAGTCAGGTGGAAATAATGTCACCGTGGTGTTGCAGACACCTGTCCAGAAAGGACCAAGGCTGAGGGACCCCGAGGTCCAATTTCATCGACTGACAGTTGGATTAGAACTGTGCTGCAGCAGACAATTGGGCAGGGTTTGGGCTGACCAGAAACTGCTGGCCTTGAGGGTGGGGTTGGGCACCAGGTGCCACAGCAGAGTTCAGTCCCTCATTACAGTTTCTCGGTCACAGCTGCTCTGTCCGTGGAATCACGGGTGCCCAGGACTCCAGTCTGGAGAGCGGCAAGGCTGCAGGACCCAGAGAATCAATTTTGCAGCCAGCAGTTGTATCAGAACTGTGCCATGTCCTCCTGCTTTCCCAAGCGAGGTGCCTCCCTGGTTCTCCCAGTCCACAGCAGCCAGCTGGGCGAGAACCAGGCTGACCAGAAGTTGCTGCCTTGGGGTGGCTGAGAGTCACAGTCGAGTTCAGCCACTCACCACAGTGTCTGTGTGGAAACAGTGGTGCCTGTTTTCTAGGTGTTTTTGGTGGAGGAGTGAGTTCTGCCTGTCCATATTCCACCTTCTTCCTGGAAGTTCTGCCCAGTGACCTTGAAGCCAGAGGCACCTCTGTTTGGAAAACTTCAGAGACACTGATCTATATCAACTCCACGCTTTTCTCCAAATTCTTTTTCATGTGATACCTTATTTGGTGTGGAAAATGTTCCAAACCTCATTAGTTCATTTTTACTTTGTTTTAAAACAATATGTTCTCTTCCAGAAGTCCAGGACCTTGGGAAGCATGTGGTGCAGGATGAAGTCAGCATCCGGCTGACGTTGACACCTGCTGTCTGCCTCCCTGATGGCTTGTGCTCTGTTCACCTTCAGGTAACAGTGACCAGTCGGGATCACAGGAGAAGCTGCTCGTGGATGGCCAGGGCCTGAGCGGGTGCTCGCCGCGAGACTCGGGCTGCTACGAGAGCAGTGAGAACCTGGACAACGGTAATGCCACAGGCCCCTTCGTTGGCCCGAGCCGTTGCCCTCGGGGGTGCTGGCAGTAGACAGGGAGCCTGTTCCAGGACTGGGGGTGCTCAGGAACCAAGGCAGCTGGTGTTTTTTGAGATAAGAAATGCTGTGATCTCAGCATAGTCCTTCTTCCATCCCTCTTAGCACCTAAACGCGAGGGGTTTACGACTGAACTTGGGTGTCAGAGAAGGAGCCCAGGGGTCCTGAGACACTTGGGGTCTTTGCCCCAGTTATAGACCGTGACGAGCTGTGGGATTTTGAGTGAGAAAAAATAGACTGGAACCCTGAATCTGGCACCTAGAAGCTGAAGCTGTTGGTCACGTTACTTCCTGTCCCTGAGCCCCTCACCTCTGCACTAGTTCTGACAATTAAGGTAAAGTACTAATGTACTTATAACACACAGCAGTGATTAAATACCAACTGTGAATTGGGCAGAGGGCCCACTGTACATACATGCAATTACTAATTATTGCAGAACCCAGCAATGCATCTTTATCAATGAGAGCACTAAACCTCAGAGAGGTTAATATGCCCGAGGCTTTGTCCTTTCCTCTTGGATCATGTTTCCCACCTGGCAACACCCTCGCTCCTAGTAGGCTCTGTGTCAAGGCAGACAACATTTTAGACCGTATAATTTTCTAATTCCGTAAGTATTCTCAACTCAATGCTCTAGTGCCAGCATGGACCAGCTCGTGGTATCTGGGCTTATCTGAACTTTAAGCAAGAAGGAATTTAGTTTGTATTTGTTATAATAATTGCATTCAACCACCACAATTTAGATTACAATATGCCAACCAATTTTTAAACAAAGAAACAAGCAACACATAGCCCAGGTTTCTTTGCCAATATGTTTGCTTATTTATTTTGAGGAGCTCATCTGCCATGTGTGTGGCTCCGATTTCATACGAGGAGTTGAGGAGATGATGCACAGCCAGGTTATAAAGTTTTGATTCTCTCGGCAGCAGAACAGCCCCTCCCCAGATTTCCTCATTAAACAGACAGCGAGTTGGAGCAGCCTCCAGCATCCAGAGCTGCGGGAAGCAGGCTCGCCTGTTAGCCTGGCCAGAGCAGTTGCAGAGTGTTTCAAAATATTTGGTGAAAAGATAAATTCTGGCAGTGGTATATTCAAGATTACAGTGCAAAGATATCTAAATTCATATCGAAATAATGTGTAAAGATCAAGTTTATCCAAATAGTAATCGCTTCCTTTTAGGGGAAGCTTGCTTTCTGAATAAATAAAGGGTAACTGATTAAATCTTAAAATAGTTTTTTTGTTAAAATTCGAAAAATTCAGACCACCTAGATGCAGTAGGACTACCAAGTCTACTGTGGTATTTCCTTCCTCCTCCCTTGTACTGTGGAGTCAGAATTTGGGGCCCAAGCCTCCCCTGTTGGGCCAGCCCCCGGCAGGTCTATTTCCTGGAGGTTCTTGGGGAAGGCGAGCTTGCAGCGGGTTGGAGCACTGAGCTGCAGACTCACGCAGCGCTGAGCTCAACCTAGACTTTATTGATCTTTTCACAGGACCAACTTCTGTTTTTGTTGATCCTCTCTACTTTTTTTATTCTTTATTTCATTTATTTCTTCTCTAACCTTTGTTATTTCTTTCCTTCTGCTCACTTTGGGTTGAATTTGCTCTTCTTTTTCTGAATCCTGTAGCTTGAAGTTAGGTCTCTGATTTGAGATCTTTCTTTTTAAATGTAAGCATTTACCGTTATAAATTTCCCTCTCAGCACTGCCTTTGCTGCCTCTCATAAGTTTTGTTATGTTGTGTGTTCATTTTCATTCACCTCAAAATATTTGCTATTTTTTCTTGTGATTTGACCCATTGGTTGTTTAAGAGTGCATCGTGTAATTTTCATGTATTTGTGAATTTTCATGTTCTCCCTCTGTTATCAATTTCTGGTTCATTACAGTGTGGTCAGAGAAGATTCAGTGTATGATTTCTATATTTTTAATGTATTGAGACATGTTTTGTGACTAACATACGATGCGTCCTGGAGAACAGTCCATATGCTCTAGAGACGTCTGTTCTGCTCCTGTTGGGTGACGGCCCCATGTGTGGCTGACAGGTCCTGTAGGTTCAGTGCATCACTCAAGTCCTGTGCTTCTTATTGATCTTCTGCTTAGATGTTATATCCTTTATTGAGAACGGTGTCTTACAGTCTTCTACTGTTAATATAAACCGTCTATTTCTCCCTTCAAATCTGTGAATATTTGCTCATATATTTGGGGTCTCTGCTGTTAGGTTCACATATATTTATAATTGTTATGTCTTCTTCTTGAATTGACCCCTTTATCAGTACATAGTGACTTTCTTTGTTCCTAATAGTTTTTTTCTTACGATCTATTTTATCTGACCCCAGCTCTCTTTAATTTGCTATTTGCATAGTATGTTTTTTTCCATACTTTTACTTTTACCCTGCTTGTGTCTTTGAATTTAAGGTATCTTGTAAACAGCATATAGTGAAGTCATGCCTTTTTTATCCATTCTGCCAGTCTCTGCCTTTTGATTGGAGAGTTTAGTCCACTTACTTCTGAAGTTACTATTGATCATGCAGTACTTTCTTCTGCCATCTTGCTGTTTAGTCTTTGTAAGTTTTATACCTTCTTTGACCATCAGTTCTTCCGTTAATACCTACTTTCATATTTATTTGATTTTTTTTTATTGTGCCATTTTGAGTCTTTTCTCATTTCTTTCTGTATATATTTTTCATTCATTTTCTTTTGGTTACCATGGGGCTTAGATTTAACATCCTTAATCTGTAACAGTCGCTTTTGATTTCATACCAGTTTAACTTCAATAGCGTACACACTGTTCCTGTATCCCTCTGTCCTCCACCTTTCTTTTGTACTTGTTACAAATTATATCTTTATATATTGTATGTCCAAAACCATGTATTTATCATTACTTTGTATGTGTCTGCAGTTTAAAACCTGTAAGAAGTAAAAGGTGGGGTAACATACCAAAAAAATGCGATGTAATATTACTCCCCATATGGTAACCCTCACCAGGGGTCTGTGTGTCTTTGTGCTGCCTCGACCCACCATCGAGGCTTTTCCTTTCAGTCTGAAGGGCAGCCTAATGGTGACGAACTCCCTCAGCTTTTGTTTATCTGGGCATGTCTTAATCTCTCCCTTATTGTTGAAAGAAAGTCTCACTGGATAGAATTTTCTTGGTTGTCAGTTGTTTTCTTTCAGCACTTTGAAATATTTTGCCCCATTCCCTTACTGCGTCCATGGTTTCTGATGAGAAATCCACATTTAATCTTATTGGGGCTCCTTTGTACATAACATGCTGCTTTTTCTCTTGCAGCTTTCCGAACTCTGTCCTTGTCCTTGGTATCCAGCCGTTTGACTGCTGTGTGTCTGGGTGTGGTTCTCATTGAGTTATCCTGTTTGGGGTTCATTGGGCTTCTTGACTGTGCATATTCATGTCTTTTGCTAAGGTTGGGAAGTTTTATGCCATTATTTTTTAAAATATTCCTTCTGCCCCTTTCTCTTTTCTTCTCCTTCTGGGACTCCCAAAATGTGTCCAATTGATGGTGTCTTAGGTTCTGTTTTGTATTCTTTTATCTTCCTGCTCCTCAGGCCGAATCATTTCAGTTGTCTTGTCTTTGAGTTCACTGATTCTTTCTTCTACTCCAATCTGCTTTTAAAGCCCTCTAGGGAAATTTTCATTTAATTTATTGTTGTCTTCAAATTCAGTATTTCTGTTTGGTTCCTTTTTAAAATTTCTATCTCTTTATTGAGATTCTCACATTGTTCATTCCTTGTTTATCTGATATTGTTTAGTTTTTTTTCTGTATTTTCCTTCATCTCACTGAGCAAATTGAGGATTTTTTTTTTTAAGGTCTTTGTTCGGTATGTCCAAAGTTTGCCTCTTTGTTGATGGTTTCTTGATTTTTGTCTTGTTCCTTTGGATGGGCCATCTTTTGTGTTTCTTTGTATGTCTTGTAATCTTTTCTTGCAAACTGCATACTTTAATATTTTAAAATGTTGACTCTGGGATTTAGTCTCTGTGTTGTCTTTTCCTTAAGTTTGTATCCAGCTGGTGATACACAGAGATTTCCTGAGTGCCTGGAGCTAATGAAAACAAACAAAAGCAAAAAGCATCTTTCACAATCTTTGCAAACTGGCTCTGCTTTGGCTGGGGGGGCTCAGCCTGGGGTGAGTGCAGGGTGCAGGGTCCTCTCCTTATCTGACCCTGCGCTGACTCCGCTTCTTGCCCTGGACTTGTACTTGCTCGTGGCTTTAGGAATTTGAATGTCCCCACCCCCCATCTGGCCAAAATAGACTTTCTCCCCCTCCAGGTACTCTATTGTATGCCTTGAAGCAGGTAGTCCTTGCCCCAGGCTGTTTTGACTCAATTATTTCTGAGACTGCTGTAGCTGTCTGCAAGTGGCTTCTAAGCCTACAGGACAAGTTCTGGGAGGGTGAGCCTGAGGTGGTCTTGCTCAGTCTTTCAGACTGCCACCCAATAGATTGGCACTGACATCTGGTAGTGTGCTCATAGGAGCTATTTTCCCCTCTGGAAAGGTTAGAAAATGACATTTGGGGCACAGGATGGCTCCACACTGCATTCAGGAGGGAGTAGGGGAAGAGCCGGCAAGGGCACCAGGCTTTGCCACCGTTTCTTACACATTTCCTTGACTCAGCACTTACTCAGTGCTGCCAGCCTTGAACCGCTTTCTGCATTTGAGAGGAAGGTGGCTCTGCCAGTTTTGCTGGTTGTTCATAGAGTCTGTGCAGGAATACTTGGGGTGCATTCCGCCGCCGTCTTTGTCTGCCGGAAGTCCCACACTCAGTGAACTGCATCTTGAACTAGTGGTTTATCGACAGCATGTCCTCCACAGGTGCTTGCCCTAAAGGACAGTCAGTGAGCACTTAGATTTGGGAGCAGTAGGGTCAGCCACACATCTCACTTTGGAAAGCAGCAAAATTATGCAGCGAGGTGTGACATTGCCAGTGCATACAAAAAGCACTTTAAAGGAAACATGTTTTCAAGATAGATTTTACCCTTTTTTTACTTTTCCTCTTTTCTGCTTTGTACCTCCCCCTTCCTTTGTTTTTTCAAATATTAATCCAAGCTCCATGATTGTGTTGTAGCTCTTATGAGGAAAGTATTTTTCTTGAGTGGAACAGTCCATACAAGTTGTGTTTAAAGGAGCCACCACTTTTTGCATCCTCCATTCCTTTGCTTCGGCCCCGGTTTTCTGTGGCCGTGTGGACTGGGTGCTTGGGTGGCAGGAAGGTTGGGGTCACAGCAGGGAGGGCTGTGCCCGAGTTCTGCCACAGACCCCACCTTCCCCTCAGCTTTGATCCATATTATAGTTGAAGCTTCTGAACTAAATTGAAAGTTAAATTCCCCTGAAAGTTAGTGATTTCAAGAGTGAAATGTTCTCAAAAACGATGACTCTGTTGCTATTATTAGCTCAGTGGTAATCTGTTTAGCTCTTTATCAGTGCTTCCTGACTGCTGAGTGAGGTTAATAAACTTCCTTTTAAAGACCTGCAGCTGTGCAAGCTAAACTGTGTGTCTCCTGTGTCCTTTTTCCACTCAGTAGAAACTGACATCTGAGTGCTGGGAACTCTTGAACCACGAGGTCGACAAGGTCTGGGCACCTGAGCAGGGTCTTCAGGGCCTGAGTTGAGAGGCAGGGGCTGCAGTTGCTGCAGGAGAGGGTGATGGGAGGGGGCCAGCGTGACCTTTCGGGATGCTTCCTCGTGTCAGGTGGGCTAATGGGTGCTGTGGCGGCTCGGTGGGTTGCATCGTGACCAACAAACTCCCATCATAGCAAGATTAGAAACAGTTCTAGAGGCTCCCACTGCCCAGGCCTCAGTCCCTGCCCAACATGGACAACCCGAATGGAGAGTGCTGGCTCCGAAATCCCCTCTAGCAGCATGTTCAGGTATTTATTGAGCCCCTGCTGAAGCAGAGCTTTGTAAACTGCAGGATGCAATTCATTGGTGGGCTGTGAAATCAGTTTAGTGGCTCATGAACAGCAGTTTTGTAAAATACAATAGGGAATATCGGAGTGTAGTCCAGGCACTAAGGGTAAGCACTGTTGCTTGACTTGTGTTTAGTTGTGTGCACGTCTGTCTGTCTCTGTGCCTGTATGTACTAGACAGTGAATCTAAAATGTGTTTCTGACACTGGTTCATGGTTTAAAAAAAAGGAAAAAAAGCTGGGGAGCCGCCGTGGGCTCAGGGCCAGGACTCAGGGTGCCAGCTTCAAGGTGACACTTGTTCCGGGGCCCTGAGGTGGGGGCCTCCCCAGTCCCCGTGGCCCCCCCAGTCCCCGTGGCCCCCGTGGGACCTCAGAGTGTGCCTGTGAGTCTTAACCAGTTGGGTTCTGGTCGTTTTCCCCAAACTCCAGTGTTAAGCTTGTGGGTCAAGGTGGGCTGCAGACCCGCTAAGATGGCCCAGACCCTCAATGTCAGTCAGCATCGAAACCTCGCAGAGGCTCTTTCTTCTCCGTTGGCAAGTTTTTCAAATCCCAGATTTTTCAGTAAACCCCCCTCTCACCTGCTCTGGATTAGTTTGGGTTTTAAAGACAACATTGGCAGGATTTCCAGTGCCCTCAAGAAGCCAGTTGCACCTGCCATGGATGTTTTCAAGATGCCGAGAAATTGAATTTTCAGCTCCATTCAGGGCTCTTTCCAGGATAAGCAGAATGTGCAAACGGAGTTTATGGTGGGAGTCAGGAGAAAAGAGTAACATATTTCTAAAATTTGTGCTAAACGGCTTTTCAGAATTTTCTATTCCCAATGCTTTTTTAACTTTAGGTTTAATGTGATAACATGTTCTGAAGAGGCATTTCCCTTTTTCATTTATCTGTGGTGATTTTGCTGTTAATGAAAAATGGGGCCACAGTCAGTAGGTTCAGTAATGACACTGGGCTGCAGGTCCTCACCCAGCGTGTTCTTATCAGTGCGGGACGTGGAGGGACAGGAGCTGGTGGCCTCGGCTTGGGGACCCCCCACTACCATGAGGAAGGGGGCAGCTGCCAGTCGGCCGTGTCTCGGCGTCACCACATGCAAAAGATCTCGTGTGCTGATCTGGGTCTTATCAAGAAGGATGGAATCATCATTAAAAATCTGACTAAGGAGGCCATTTCTTCTTACCCCACATCTCAGTGTCTAGAACTACACTTGATCTGAAATACAGTGTTACTAGTTTGAAATTAGAGTGAGTCAGGGAAGGAGACTGCGTCTCTCTCTTCCAATAGTGGCCAGACCCCTTGGGGTGGCTCCTGGCCGAGGCGGCAGGAGAGGCTCAGTCCAGCTCTCCCCTGGCGTGGAAGTCAGCCCATCACCGGCTTCTCCCTGCTGCTAATTTATTGAAATGGTGAGATGGCTTAATGGAGCAATGTAAAAATTCTAAATTAAATACGAAATTTTAAATATTTACTAAAACAGTACATTAGGAAGAAGATAGTACCTTTCCAGTAATTATAGCCAGACATTTCAACTTCACACCTGCAGCGGGTCTGGGATTGTTACCTTTGTCTGTGGGCCCAGAGCGATAGGATTGCATTTAGCCGTCCGTGGCATCCCTCAGGCGTGTCCAGCCTCCGGCAGCAGAGCTCAGCTCGGTCCCTTCCACTGCCCGGCATGCGTCTTCCCCACGAGGCCCATCTGACCGCGGCCTCTGTGAGCCCCATAATAAGACTTTCTGAGAGTCACAGCGGGACCTGATGGTGCTCGGTCACACCCGGTCACACGCAGCATCTGTGTTCCCGGGACCTGGGCCAAGGAGACCCCAGTGACCGTCGCCTGTGCGCGTCCACTCGGTCCCTTCTCCCTTAAATCGGGATTGTAATCTGTCTCCTTGTCTCCCAGGCAGAGCGCGGAAAGCCGGCCCCCTGCCGACCAAGACGTCGCGGGGACCCAGCTTCCAGCCTCCGAAGACGCTGCCTCTGGTGACATCAGGGGGTGCCCCGAGGTGGAGTGAGCAGGGGGTCCTGCTGGGCAGTGGCCTCGCCCCACACAGTGCCGAGAGCGAGGAGCAGCCGGGGGCGCCCAGCCTGAAACCACACCGGAGAAGCCTTCCCGCTTCCATCTGCCGGAGCTGCGAGGCCCTGGGGGGCCCCCCTGTGCGGACGTGGCCCCGCTGCCACTCCCTGGACGACCTGCAAGGAGAGCCTGCTGCCGATGGTGACGTGCCCCATGAGCCGACAGAGCCCACCCCCCAGAGCACACTGGAAGTGCCCCACGAGACAGCCACCCCCGGCGCGAAGGTGCAGCCCACTGCTGCAGACAGTGCTTTGCTGGTGACCCAAAGCAAGAGGTTCTTGGACCCTCAGAGAACCATGACGGAAATGCCAGACGGTTCAGTCCCAGTCCCTGCCTGTGGCTCATCCCCTCAGTGTTTGCCCAAAAGCAAGGCGGCCCACCCTCCTGTGGCTCAGCACACACCAAGGACGCCTCTCGGAGGTCCCAGGAAAGGGCACACTTTTGAAGGACCAGACCATCCGCCAGGCACCAAAGAAGGAGCAGACGCTGAGCAGAGGGTCCCGGAGGTGAGGACCCAGCCTCCACCTGTGCCTGCCAAGAGGAGCAGGGAGCGCCTTGCCAGCGGGCCCCTCCCTGCCCCCTGTGGCCCCAGCGGGGGCCCCCCCCAGTCCCAGTGCCCCGTGCCTGCCAGCCAAGGCGCCCTGGCCACCCTCCCCGAGCACCAGACCTCCCCCCTGGCTCTCGGAGCTCCCAGGCAGCATCAGCTTGCACGAGCATGGCCTGAAGCTGGGCCCAGCCTTGGCCAGGAAGGTTTCCTGCCCTCGAGGAGTCGATCTGGAGATGCTGACGGAGAACAAGTTACAGGCCGAGGGGATCGACCTCACTGAGGAGCCGTATTCTGACAAGGTACCCGAGACCCTGTCCCCTTGCACAGCCTTTGTCCTGCTCGGCCAGGCCACGAGGAGAGAGGATTCCCTGCCAGCCCCTTGGCCGTCTGGGAGCACCTGCAACCGCGGAGCCGCCTGCTCCTGTTTGGCTTTTGCTTGTTTGCTTTAAATGCTGGCCAGCTCTTCTCTGCGGGAGAGTGATTGGTGCTGGAATTCATTCCCAGGAGGGGCTTTGTGGAGGCTTGAGTTCTAGATTCTGTGCCCTGGCATGTTTTTAGACTCTCGTTTCCCCATATATTAGACGGATGATAATTTGCGTAACTACCTCACAGAGGTGTATCAGGGGCACTGTGAAAACCAGAAAACTTGAGACACGGTAATTGTCCAGGTGTCTCTATGGGTAGCAGGTGCAGCAGCACACCTCTGGTTTGTCCAGGTCTCCTCCGTTCAGGGCACCATCTGCAGGAACATCGGGGAGTAGCCCAGTGGGGTGAGGAGGGGACTCTGGCCCGGAAAGCACAGGATGGCCTGACCGTGTTCCACACACATTCCTCGAGCTCTCTGGTACTTGAAAGATAAAGGTGTTGGAGTATTCCCTTAGGAACATCACTCTGACAGTGAAGTACAGAAATCTCAGAGGCACTCTCTCGGTGGTGTTTCGCAGTCGCTGAGTGTCTTGCCTGCCTGTTTGGGGATCCTCTGACCATGTGTCTGCTCTGCCCCACAGCACGGCCGCTGCGGGATTCCTCAGGCCCTCGTCCAGCGGTACGCGGAAGACCTGGGCCAGCCCGAGAGGGACGTGGCCTCCCACATGGACCAGATCCGCGTGAAGCTGCTACGGAAGCAGCACCGCATGGCGGTGAGCGCCCCAGGCCCGTTAGAGCTGTGGGGGGACACGGGGGGGCAGCTGGAGCCCAGCCCCGTGGAACCATCCTCCGTCCGAGTGCGGCCAGCCCCTTGTGGAGATGCACAGGGCCACCGTGCAGTTTGGAACCTGGTTGTCCTAGTTAGAGGGTCATGATCTGTTTCTCTGTTATCAAAAATTCTTTTATGTTGTTAGTTCTTCAGAGTATCCTAGTAGATGGAAGTAAACAATACAGTGAAGAACATTCTTGTTAATAAATTTTTGTAAATTTCCAAGGTTACTTTCTGAGGATATATTCCTTGAAGAGATTTTGCTTAGAAGTGTGTAGAATTTCACAGATTTTCACACTTTTTAGCAAATTGCCTTTCTTGAGAGGTGTGGCACTTTACATTTCCAACAGGAGAGTATGAATGCCCCTTTCTCTACTTTGCGAACACTTGCTATTATTGCATGTTAAATTATTTATAACTATATTGATTAAAACATTTGGTTTTCTGGTGGAAAATCTACTTTAGTCACCCAGTTTTGCCTCTTTCCATCCCCTCAGGGAATTTTCCTTGAAGATCTCTGGCCGGTGAGACCTATACTTGGGTTTGCTCTAAGGCCATACGCTTTCTGGAGCCTAAATGCTGCCTTCAGAGTTTGTCTCACAGCCCTGCGGTCCTCAGATCGTGTTCCAACACACCCACAGTCCTTCTAACACCAGTCTCTCTGCTTGTCCAGATCCCGAGTGGCGCACTCACAGAAATCTGTCGGAAGGCCCTCTCCCCGGGCTGCGTCTCGTCTGTGTCCGACTGGCTGGTGTCCATCGGGCTGCCCATGTACAGCAGTGCCCTCGCCGCCGCAGGGGTCAGCGCGCTGAGCCAAGTGCCTTCCCTGACCCAGTCATGCCTTCAGCAGGCCGGCGTCGCAGAGGAGAGACACAGAAGCAAGCTCGTGGCCGCAGCCAGGCTCCTGGGACGGCCACCGGGCCCAGGGGCCCCCCCTGTGCTCTGAGGCTGGCGAATGTCTCCCTCTCTGCACAGGCAGAGCAGACCCAGGCCACGCCGGCCAGGCGCCTTGCAGAACTCCCCTCC
This sequence comes from Choloepus didactylus, assembly GCF_015220235.1. Classification (NCBI taxonomy): domain Eukaryota; kingdom Metazoa; phylum Chordata; class Mammalia; order Pilosa; family Megalonychidae; genus Choloepus; species Choloepus didactylus. The sequence continues at coordinate 147,090 of NC_051313.1, read as the reverse complement.
TCCGGAACAGCCCCCTCGGGGAATTTGGTGCGGTTCTCTTTAACCCCCAAAGAAAAGTCAAGTACTTAGTTTTATTTTCAGAATGCAGAAGAACCAGGTGCCAACCTGCAGCAGGGCTGCTGGGGAGGGCTGGGGCAGGGAAGGCCGCCTGCCGTCTCTGCCCTCCGTCCTGGGTTCCCTGCAGGATGCCCCAGGGCCGACAGGCTCGGAGAGGCCTGTGTAGCTCTTTGCACACAGCATCGACCATCCTCGCTCATTCAGAAGTAGGAAAATCGGGCAGCACCAGAAAAAAGGTTCTGTTCCCCTTTGGTTGAACAAGAGACCTTTTAATAATTGCTTTCTAGCAATCAGCTTTTATTTGCCTTAACATGAGCTTTTAAGCATCTTTCTAGTGTTCACATCCTTGTAACTGTAATTCCAAATCTTCAGCTTAGGCTGTCATCTAATACATCTGGGATGTTTTCAGTAAAAATACGCTTTTCTAATGGTCTCATTTTAACGTAGCTTACATTGTAGGGGTGTTTATCCGTCAGAATTTCATGTTGGCTTTCAGTTTTTAAAATAACTGTAAATCCAGTAAAAACCTGTGTGGAAATCACAAAGGTGTATGATGTGTGGTAACTGCCTTTCGTTTTAACCAGTGTATTCTGTTACCATGTTGGCCATTGTGCTGCAGCCTTTACTTGGGATTCTGAACTTGTCATTCCAAAATTCATCAGCTAACAGGTCACTGTTGCTAAAACTCATTGTAAGATTGAATGTTCCAGAAAGGTGTTTTTAAAAAGGAAATGGTTTATGGTTTTTAAGTTTTGTGATTAAATACCATTGGCTTGCAGTCGCAGGCACTAAAGGCTGGCTTCCCCCCAGATTGGTGTCTTCTGGCTCTGGTGATCTTTGGGGCTCTGTGGGTTTTCCGTCCCATGGCAGTGTACCCAGTGGCAACCCCTTTCTCTGCTGGGTTCCATGACATCCAGCTTTGGCTGTTCCCCACGGCTTCTCTCTGTCCAGTTTCTGTTGGGTATGAAAGCAGTCAGCCCCACTGGACGGAGCCCCCTCGTTCCACTCCCCTCACCTTAGCTAGTGACATCTTCAAAAGTCCTGTTTTCAGGAGTACACACCCTCATGTCTCAACCCCGAATATCCTCCTTTTCCCTTTTAGAGAATCTGTTTAATTAAAACAGTGGTTCATTATGGAACTAGACAAACCCCTTTAGCTGTGTATTAAGTATTTGCATATTTCTAAATAGTTTTCCAACTGATTTAAGTATATTGTATCCTCTTTTAGTCTAGTATCTGATTTTCTAGCAAACAGCAAATTTAGGGAACTATAAACTTTTAAGGTTTCCATTGCATACAAAATGATTTTCCTTTACATTCTTATTGTGAACTCTCATTTAGGCATCAAATGTGATCATTTACGATAGAAACATTTTGAACATAAGGCCTTTATCAAAAGTTCTGTAATATTTAATCCACTCATTAAAAGAAGTTATTTCCCTCAGGAAAGAGAAAGAGAAATGATTAATTACAAAGCCATCTCTAGCATTTGCTTTATATCCTGTATCCATGTTTCTGAGGAAAATGATGTTCTCAGGTGACATTTTTTTTCATGCTGTTACTCATTTTTTAATTAATGTGTTTCTTCTGTAATATTTACCTTACATAAGATACCATGTGAAATGTGTGGAAATGTAGAGTAAGCTAAAGCTGCCAAATTTCTATTGAACTCGTAAAGCCAGCTCATTGTGCTCTCCAGTTTCAGCTCCTGTGAACACGGCCCGTTTGGGTTGTGGCTCGGCTGCGGCTTCTCCTGCAGCTGTACCCCGGTATCGGCTGCGGACAGCTCCTTCTCCTGCTTTTGCAGTTGCCCCGCATGACATCCCGAGAGCAAAACTCATGTTAGGGTAACACAGGAAAAGGAGAAGTAGTGAATTTCCAAGCAGCACCCAAAGAGGGAACGTTCTGGATTTGAGTATTTGAATGCCAAACCATGTATTTGTCATCCTTCTCTGGGAATCATTCCCTTCACATAGAAAATCTAATTCAGAGACTATGAATGATTTTCGCTTGGAAGGGGTTTGAGTTTTTATTTTGTTGTATTGTTTTTAGTATTTGTAAACATCTTTAGTGTTTGCTGGTTCTTCTTTTGCTTTAAACTGTTTGGCCATAGAAAAGCCTGCGTGCTTGTGTGTGGCATTTGTTGAGGTGGTTCGGGATCCGTGGACATCAGTGGAGGGGTGATATCCAGTTCTACCCAGTAGTGTTTGGTACAGAATTCAGAGTCTCAGTGAAAGTTGTTCTTTGGAAAGCACAAAAGAAACCTAGAAAGGCAGTTTGGCTCAGGTAGCGACACATCCATTGTGTATAAATTTTACTTCAAAAACTGTCTGGTAGGAAATGCATCCTGCCCCAGTGCAGTCTGTGTTTCCAAATAACCAAGTGGCAGATACCTCCCCACGGCCTGGCCTTTGTCAGAGGCCCTTTTCTCTGTCCTGAACCCGGGTGTGGGTGAAATTGGAAACTAGTCCGTTGGAAATCAGTTCCTGATGTAGCAAAGTTGGCTTTCACAGCTGCAGCAAAAGAGGTCACTTCACCAAGTCATGCTGCATGCACGTACTGTGTAATTTTTAGGAAAAAAAGTTTAGTAGTCTGAGTCCAAGTTATTTTGATTTTAAATTGATATAGAAAAGACAAAACTGTCAAGCAAGTTATATAACAACTAACAACATTGCACTTTCTGTATATTAAATCAATATTTAAATAACTTATTTTTTCCATTGCTGTTCTTAAACATTGTAAGTAGCTGTAATATACCAGTACCAATATGTTCTTGCAACTGCTTCAGCCCAAGAAAGCTGTGTATTGTTTTAAAAATTGTAAAAATGATTGTGATGATTCATTTAGCAAAAAGAAAGGTGGATAGAAGGGTTTTCTTATATATCAAAACTTGTCTATATGTCATCAGTGTACCTATAAAAATAATAAATTCTTCAACTGAATATGCCTTTTTTTGTTCCTTGTATATTTTTGGAGACTAATGGAGTAGAAATTAAAAAGAATTTGTGAAGTGTGAAAAATAGTTGTGTGCAATTTCTTCTGCTGCATCACAGAACTCGCTCTCAGACACACACCCTAATTCTCTTTTCCAATTTATGCATTTTTTCCCAAACACTGCATAATGGAGCCATGTAACCACAGCACCTGAGACCGGAAGGAGAGTTCGGGAAGTCATCTCTGGTCCATTGTTTTCAGACAGTGTGAGTCCAGCCCGGGGGATGACATGCCCAGGATCCTTCCGCTGGAGAAGGCAGAACCCGAGTCCTTCACTAAGAAAGAAAAAAATAACTACATCGGGTGTTTCAGAAATTAATCAACCTGACAAAAATGTTTGGATTCCTAAGGAACCTCGACCGGATTCTTGGAGTTTGTTCTACCCTCACCACATTGCATTCACTCAAAAGACAGAAAGAACAGAAATGCAATTAGGGAAAAGAGCAGAGTGATGGTAGCCCTGGAACCACACCACTCAGCCCTCGAATCCTGACTTGCTTTGCTCCTGTCCACCAGGGCCTCTTGGAGCAAGCGACGTTGGCAGCACTTTCCAGGGCTCTGAGTGTTTGGAGACGGAAAGAGGCGATGGGGAGGCAGCCGTGGGGCCCTAGGTGCCCATCAGCCCTGTCATTTTTGGGAATCATTCCAAACTCTCACTCAGGGCCCTCACAGGAGAGCCTTCTGGAAAGGGAATTTAGCTGTCATCTCTTGTATACTTCAACAAAAACACCAGAAGGTCCAAACTGGACTGAGCTTGAGTCCAGCTGAAAGGACCTGGGGACATGTGTGTGGGGCCACAGCTAAGACCACTGTGGTCAGTGGGTTCGTCAGCACCCCACTCACCCCAGTGGACGTCTCCCACCTTGTGTCATGAATCTGGTTGGAACCATAGACGGGTACCAAGGGGGATGGGAACCAGAGGAGAGCCCAACCCAGCTGAGGGAGAAGAGTCAGAGGAGGTGGTTGTGTGGGGTGCGACCATATGCCCATGTGCTGAAAGTGCTGGGCTCTGTTAGAAGCAAACATTCTTGAAAAGCAAAAGAAAATAATTTTAAACATACCATGTTCTCCCTCCAGAAACTGCCCTCCAGAGGGGCTGCACTGTTCTACTTCCCTACCAACAGTGAACATGTGTATATCTCTTCACATCTTCTCCAGCACTGATATCTTTCTGCTTATTTTTTAAAGTTTTATTCACACACCATACATCCCATCATAAGTGAGCAATCCATAGCTCCTGGTGTAATCACATAGTTATGCTTTCACCAACAATCTGTATGACAACTTTTCCCTTCTGCAGAGAAAGAAGAGGAAAAAAAGAAAAGAATATAGAATAAAAGCATATAAAAAGAAGAAAGAAAAACAAAAAACATCAAGAATCCCATACCCTCCCTCACAGCTCCCTCTTATTGTTTAGCTTTGGTATATTAGCTTTGTTACAACTAATGGAAGACTATTACTATGTTACTGTTAACTATAGACCCTGGTTCTCATTGATTGTATTTTTTCCATGTAGTATCCCCCGTTTTCAACACCTTGCAATGGTGACATTCACTTCTTTTCCCTTATGCAAAACTTACATTTGTTCATGTAATCATCATCATTGTCCACTCTGGGTTTTGCTAAGTTATACAGTCCCAGTTCTTATCCTGTGTTTTTTCTTCTGGTGTCATACATGCCCCCAGCCTTCCCCTTTGAATCATACTCACACTCAGTTTTGTTCACTTTGCTTACAATATTGTGCTACCGTCTGAGGGTATCATGCTATCCATTTCTGGATCCTGACAATCAATCCTATGGAAACTTCTGTAGTCCTTCAGCACCAACTGCCCAATCTCTACCCTCTGGCTACCTCCTGATTTCCTGTGTTCTCAACTTTAACTCTCATGGTTTCCTCATTATACTTAGTTCATATTAGTGAGACCATACAGTATTTGTCCTTTTGTTTCTGGCTAATTTCACTTGACATAATGAGGGTTCATCCTCATTATTGCATGTGTCATGACTTTATTTTTCTTACAGTTGCATAATATTCCATTGCATGTATATACCTCAGTTTGTTTATCCTTTTATCCATTGATGGACATTTGCACTGTTTTTTCATTTGTTGGAAATCATGAATAATGCCACTATAAACATCAGTTTACGAATGTCCATTTGTGTCATAGCCTTCAGTTCTTCTGAGTATATACCTAGTAATGGGATTGCTGGATCATATGGGAATTCTATACTTAGCCTCCTTAGGAACTGCCAAACTTGCCTTCTGGAGTGGTTGCACCATTCTTCATTCCCACCAACAGTGAAACGTGTTCCTCTTTCTCCCCATCCTCTCCAACACTTGTAGTTTTCTGTTGTTTTCTTCACTATTTTTTTTTTGTAATGGCTATTCTAGTAAGTGTGAAATGATATCTCATTGTGGTATTTATTTGCATTTCCCTAATAGCCAGTGAAGTTGAGCATCTTTTCGTATGTTTTTGAACTATTTGTCTTTCCTCTTCAGAAAAGTGTCTATGTCTTTTGCCCATTTTTTAATTGGGTTGTTTTTGTTGTTGAATTGTAGGATTTCTTTATATATTCTGGATATTAAACCCTTATGTTATGTGGTTTCCAAATATTAGCTCCCTAACCCTAACCCTAACTTGATCACCTTATCAAAGATCAGTTGTCCATAGAGAAGAGAGTCTATTTCTGAACACTCAATTTGATTCCATTGGTCAGTATACCTATCTTTATGCTGGTACCTTGCTGTTTTGATAAATGTAGGTTTGTAATATGCTTTAAAGTCAGGTAGTGTGAGACTTCCCAATTCATTTTTCTTTCTTAAAACATTTTTAGCTATGTGGGGCATGCTGCCCTGTCCGGCGCCGCCCCGCTCGACCCCTGTTCCCCGGCCGGCGAGGGGAGAAACAAGGGATGAGAGAGAGAGAGATGCAGACCACGCAAACTGACCTGGCTGGAAGTCACGACTCGAGCCACACGGCGGTTGTGAGAGCAAGTCTTTTACTGAAGCTAGATAAGCATTCTCTGTTACAGGTTTCCACGCGGGGCAGAGTGCCTCGCGGGAGAGCAGCCTCGATGTGGCCGTCAGGTACGGCTCCTTGTGGGCTGTCTCCCCGAGCTTTGCCCGGGAACTTTCTTATAAACCTTGCGTGTATCCAATGGGCTAACGCCACGCACACAAGCATGATTGGTGAATACAGCGGGTGGTTACATACATCAGAAGCCGGAAGCAGGATGTGGGCGCCATCTTGGCACCACTCGATGGGCGGGGGGGACTTTGGAGCAGGTTTACAGCGCATGCGCTATGCCCGTCCCGGGAGACGGCTCTCCACATCTCCCCCTTTATTATTTATATCGACCCAGTGTCCCCAGTGATGAGTGTGCTCCCGTGAACCCAGATGGCTCACAATTTGTTCCGGTGCTTTGGGGAGTCTGGACTAGGTCTCAGCCATTTAGCGGCGGAGCCTCTAGCACCGACCAGAATGCTCACCTCATATGGAGACAGGAGAGTCCGTGAGCTGGAAACAACATGACTCTCCCTGCAGTGCTTTGCCTTGCAACTGGGGGACAAAGGCGGGGGCAGGGATAGCATTAACCAGAGTCGGAGGCGTCACTAGGCGTCCCTATGCATTGGCTAGAGTCAAGTCTGGCCACAACTATGACTCTGCCTTAGGGACCTACCTGAGACAAAAATTATGACTGCTGGCGTCGCCCGTTATACCCGGGACATAGCTGCGCGCTTAGCTACAAACCTCGCTCCCGAGTGCCCCGCCCGAGGCGGCCAGGATGGGGTATGGCCATCAGAATGGTCGCTGTTGGGGGTATCAAAGGTGGAGGACATAGCCATCATAATGGTAACACGGTACTGCCGCGCTTGAAACAGGCGTTCTAGCAAAGATTTAACAATGACTAATCCCACCAATGGTCCCACCATCAAGAGAATCCAATTAGTCAAATTGGGCCAAGAGAACCAAGAGGTGACTTGGTCCCACAGATTTTTTACAGTCTCGCCCAGTGTGGAAAGGTCGAAACTAACAGGCTTCAATTTCCTAATGTTCTCAAGTCCCTGAAGGCCGGAGGCTTGGTCCAATGGCCCAGGCCGTATATTCGTTGGCGTTTCTGACAGCTGCTCCCCGGCCTCCCCAGGTGATGCCACGGTTCCCACCAGTCTTTCCGGAACCCACATTGGTTGACGTCCTGGTTCCTGGGGAAAAACACAAACAGAGCCTCCGGCCCAGCCGAGCACCGGGTCAGGGCCTTTCCACTGTGACGTGGAGGGAGCGATATGGCCCTTAACAGTCTCCCATATAAGGACTAGAATCGGGTCCAAACAGACACCCGTTTGGCACGCTCGGTCTATATCACGGCCAAGTTTCATCCAAGAGGGCAGGTTGAGGCTGCCAGAGCAGGGAAACCAGGGGGCAAAAGTGGCCACATCATCAAGAAATCGCTGGAGAGAACTTCTCTTAATTGAGATACCCCGCTGTTTCAAAAGGGTCTTTAAGGGGGTTAATAGGGGTGAGCTTTCAGACTGCCCCATGCTTGCAGTCGGCACTATCTCTTAATCACTCGGAGAGCTCTTCCGAGTCCCCGGGGCTACCTGAACGCCCACGGGCCCTAGTCCTCACACGAAAAAAGGGGGTGCTTACCTTCTCGCGGTGATCAGTCGCGGAGGTCAAACCACGGATCCCGGGAGCACGTCTCCGTCGGGTCGAGGGGAACGCGAATGAGTTCCCCGTACGGGCCACCACTTGTCCGGCGCCGCCCCGCTCGACCCCTGTTCCCCGGCCGGCGAGGGGAGAAACAAGGGATGAGAGAGAGAGAGATGCAGACCACACAAACTGACCTGGCTGGAAGTCACGACTCGAGCCACACGGCGGTTGTGAGAGCAAGTCTTTTACTGAAGCTAGATAAGCATTCTCTGTTACAGGTTTCCACGCGGGGCAGAGTGCCTCGCGGGAGAGCAGCCTCGATGTGGCCGTCAGGTACGGCTCCTAGTGGGCTGTCTCCCCGAGCTTTGCCCGGGAACTTTCTTATAAACCTTGCGTGTATCCAATGGGCTAACGCCACGCACACAAGCATGATTGGTGAATACAGCGGGTGGTTACATACATCAGAAGCCGGAAGCAGGATGTGGGCGCCATCTTGGCACCACTCGATGGGCGGGGGGACTTTGGAGCAGGTTTACAGCGCATGCGCTATGCCCGTCCCGGGAGACGGCTCTCCACACTGCCCTGCCAAATAAATTTGATAAATGGTTTTTATATTTCTGAAAAGTAAGTTGTTGGGATTTTAATTGGTATTGCATTGAATCTATAAATCAATTTGGGTAGAATTGGCATCCTAACTATGATTAATCTTCCAAGCCATGAGCATGGCATGTCCTTATATTTATATAGGTTTTCCTTGATTTCATTTTATTTTTTTTAATTTTTTTTTAGTTTTCTGTGTTAAGTGTTTTATGTCTTTGGTTAAATTTATTCCCAGATATTTGATTCTTTTGGTTGCTATTGTAAATAGAACTTTTTTATTTCCCCTTCTGCAGAAGAAAGGGAAATGTACTTTTATATATATATAGTGCCGGTGACCACATAATACAGCTTCCACTGACTTCTATGCTGTTTTCCTGGACTGAAAAATCACTTTTTTGGAAAGAGACATTTGGAACTCAGTGACAGCAGTATGTTGCTCCATTTTGAAAACTAAGGATAATACAGCTTTCATCGACTGCTATGTTTTCCTGGACTGAAAAATCACTTTGTTGAAAACAGTCATTTGGAACACTGTGCAAGCAGTATGTTGCTGTTTGAAAACTAAGCATCAAACAGCTTTCATTGACTTCTGTGGTGTTTTCTTGGGTTGAAAATTCCCTTTTTTGAGAACAGTCTCTTGGAACTCTCTGAAAGCAGTATTTGCTCCGTTTTGAAATCTAAGCATAATACAGATTTCATTTACTTTTATGGTGTTTTTCCTGGGCTGAAAAATCACTTTTTGAAAAGAGACACTTGGAACTCGGTGAAAGCAGTACGTTGCTCCATTTAGAAACCAAGCATAATACAGCTTTCATTAAATTCTATGGTGTTTTCTGGGCTGAAAAATCACTTTTTTGAAAACAGTTGCTTTGAACTTTGCAAATGCAGCATATTGCACCATTTTTTAAAAAAACTAAGCGTAATAGAGCTTTCATTGACTTGTATGGTGTGTTCCTGTGTTGAAAAATCACTTTTTTGAAAACAGTCAGTTGGAAATCTGCAAAAGCACTAAGTTGCCTGTTTTGAAAACTAATATAATTACCTTCCATTTACTTCTATGGTGTTTTCCTGGGCTGAAAAATCACTTTTGGGAAAACAGTCACTTGGAATTCTGCAAAAGTGGGATGTGGCTCCCTTTTGAAAACTAATGATAATACAGCTTTCATTGATTTCTACGGTGTTTTCTAGGGTTGGAAAATAACTTTTTTGAAGAGTCACCTGGAACTCTGTGAAAGGAGTATTTTGCTCCCTTTTGAAATCTAAGCATAATACAGCTTTCATTGACTTTGATGATGTTTCCCTGGGCTGGAAAATCACTTTTTTTCGAAACAGTCACTTGGAACTTGGCAAAAGGAGTATTTTGCTCCCTTTTAACAACTAACCATAATTCAGCTTTCCTTGATTTCTATGGTGTTTTCCTGGGCTGAAAAATCACTTTTTTGAAAACAGTCACTTGGACATCTGCAAAAGCAGTATGTTGCTCTGTTTGGAAAACTAAGCATAATACAGCTTTCATTGACTTCTATGGTGTTTCCTGTGCTGTAAAGTCACATTTTTGACAACAGTCATTTGGGAGTCAGAAAAGCAGTATGTTGCTGAATTTTGAAAACTAAGCATAATAAAGCTTTCTTTGTCTTTTATGGTATTTTCCTGCTCTGACAAATCACTTTTTTTGAAAACAGTCACTTGGAAGTCTGTGAAAGCACTATGTTGCTCCATTTTCAAAACTCTTCCTGGTCTGATATCCCACGTTTTATAAACAGTCTCTTGGAAGTCTGCGAAAACAGTATGTTGCTCTGTTTTGAAAAATAGTCCTAATACAGCTTTCTTTGACTTCTATGGAGTTTTCCTTGGCTGATAACCCTTTTTTTAAAACAGCCACTTGGAAGTGTGAAAGCATTGTGTTGCTCCATTTTGAAAACTAAGCAGAATAGTTTTCCTTGACTTCCCTGGAGTTGTCCTGGCCTGGATACTCACTTTATATGAGCAGACTCCTGAAGTCTGTGAACAGAGTATGAGGCTCCATTTTTGAAAACTAAGGATAATACAGCTTGCATTGACTTCTGTAGTGCTCTCCTTGGCTGCAAACTAATTTTTTTTAAGCTATCACTTGGAAGTCCATGAAAGAAATCTGTTGCTCCATTTGTTGAACTATGAAGAATAAGGAATTCCTTGAATTCTATGGTGTTTTCCTGGGCTGCAAACACAATTTTTTAAAAACACTCACTTGGATGTCTGCAAAAGTAGTATGTTTCTCCATTTTGAAATCTAAGCATAATAGAGGTTTCATTGATTTCTAAAGGGTTTTCCTGGGCTGAAATGTCACTTTTTTTAGAGCAGACAGTTGGAAGTCTGTGAAAGCAGTATGTTGCTCCTTTTGAATACTAAGGATAATACAGATTTCATTTTTTTTTTTTTTTTTTTTTTTTTACATCCATGAGTTCTCCTCTGCGGAAAACTCACTTTTTTCTACCAGAAACTTGGAAGACTGTGAAAGAATTATGTTGCTGCTTTTTTTAAACTAAGCAGAATATAGCTTTCATTGACTACTCTCATGTTTTCCTGGAATGCAAAATCATTTTTAAAAACAGACTCTTAGAATTCTGTGAAGTGGTATGTTGCTCCATTTTGAGAAATAAGCCTCATACAGCTTTCATTAGCTTCTATGGAGTTCTCCAGGGCTGAAAATTCACTTTGTTTGAAACAGTCAACTGGAAGTCTGAGAAAGCAGTATATTCCTCTGTTTTGAAAACTAAGCATAATACAGATTTCATTGACTTCTATGGAGCATTCATGTGCTGAAAACTCAGTTTATTTAAACCAGTCATTTGGTGTCTATGAAAGCAGTATGTTTCTCCATTTCCAAAACTAAGAAGAATACAGCATTCACTTATTTGTGGGAAGTTTTTTGATGACTGATTGCATCTCTTTACTTGTGATTGGTTCATTGAGGTCTCCTGTTTCTTCTCTAGTCAGTCTAGGTTGTTTATATGTTTCCAGGAAATTGTCCATTTCCTCTACATTATCGAATTTGTTGGCATACAGTTGTTCATAGTATCCTCTTACAATTTTTTTTAATTTCTTCAGGATCCACAATAATGTCACCTTTCTCATTAATTATTTTGTTTATATGGGTCTTCTCTCTTTTTGATTTTGTCAGTCTAGCTAGGGGTTTGTCAATCTTGTTGATCTTGTCAAAGAATGAACTCTTGGTGTTATTTATTCTCTCTATTGTTTTTTTGTTCTCTGTGTCATTTATTTCTGCTTTAATACTGGTTATTTCTTTTCTTCTACTTGGTTTAGGATTAGTTTGCTGTTCATTTTCTAGCTTCTTCAGTTGCTCATTAGCTCTGTGATTTTAGCTCTTTCTTCCTTTTTGATGTATGCATTTAGTGCTATAAACTTCCCCCTCAGTACTGCTTTTGCTGCATCCCATAAGATTTGATATGTTGTGTTCTCATTTTCATTCATTTCTATATATTTACCAATTTCTTCTTTAACCCACTGATTGTTTTGGAGTGTGTTGTTTAACCTCCAGGTATTTGTGAATTTTTTAAGTCTCTGATTAAGTCAATAACCATTGACTTCTAATTATATTCCATTGTGGTCAGAGAATATGCTTTGAATAATTTCAATTTTTAAAAAATTTATTGAGGCTTGTTTTATGTCCCAGCATATGGTCTATTCTAGAGGAAGTTTTGTGAGCATTAGACAAGAAAGTATATGCTGGTGATTTGGGATATAATGTTCTATACATGTCTGTTAAATCCAATTCATTTATCAGATTGTTTAGGTTTTCAATTTCCTTATTGGTCTTCTGTCTGATTGATCTATCTGTAGGAGAGAGTGATGTGTTGAAGTCTCCCACAATTATTGTGGAAAGATCAGTTGCTTCCTTTAGTTTTGCCAGTGTTTGTCTCGTGCATAAACATGTGGCACCATGATTGGGTGCAAACATTTATGACTTATTTCTTCTTGTTGAATTGCCCCTTTTATTAGTATGTAGTGGCCTTCTTTGTCTCTCATAACATTCTTGCATTTAAAATCTATTTTATCTGAGATTAATATGCTACTCCTGCTTTCTTTTGGCCGTAGCTTGCATGAAATATTTTTTCCATCCTTTCACTTTTAATTTCTTTGTGTCCCTGTCTCTAAGATGAGTCTCTTGGATGCAACATATTGATGGTTCATATTTTTTTGATCCATTCTGACAATCTATATATTTTAATTGGGCACTTGAGTCCATTTACATTCAACATTATTACTGTGAAGGCATTTCTTGAATCAGCCATACTACCCTTTGGTTTATGTTTGTCAGATATTTTTTTCCCTCTCTTTCTTATTGTCCTTTAATGAACCAATATTGAATCTCTTTAGAAGTGAACCTTTCTCCATCTCTCTCTCTCCTTTCTTTGTTTTTCTGTCAGTAGGGCTCCCTTTAGTATCTGAAGTAGGGCAGGTCTTTTATTAGCAAAATCTCTCAGCATTTGTGAAAAATTTAAGCTCTCCCTCAAATTTGAAGGAGAGCTTTGGTGGATAATGAATTCTTGGTTGGAAATTTTTCTCTCTCAGAATTTTAAATATGTCATGCCACTGCTGTCTCACCTCCATGATGGCTGCTGAGTAGTCACTACTTAGTCTTATGTTGTTTCCTTTGTATGTGGTGAATTGCTTTTCTCTTGCTGCTTTCAAAACTTGTTCCTTCTCTTCAGTATTTGACACTCTGATCAGAATATGTCTTGGAGTGGGTTTATTTGGATTTTTTCTATTTGAAGTTAACTGGACATTTATGCTTTGTGTATTTATATTGTGTAGAAGGTTTGGGAAGTTTTCCCCAACAATTTCTTTGAATACTCTTTCTAGACCTTTACCCTTCTCTTCCCCTTCTGGGACATGAGTCTTATATTTGGACATTTTATTTTACCTATTATATCCCTGAGGTCCTTTTTTATTTTTTTCTTTCCCATTCTTTCTTTTGTTCTTTCATTTTCTTTTTTGTCATCCTCCAGGTTGCTGATTTGTTGTTCAGCTTCCTCTAGTCTTGTACTACGAGTATCCAGAATCTTTTTAATTTGGTCAACAGTTTCTTTTATTTCCATAAAAGCATCTATTTCTTTTATTTACTCTTGCAATTTTCTCTTTATGCTCTACTAGGGTCTTCTTCATGTCCTTTATATCCTGTGCCATGCTCTTGTCATTTGTCTTTAGTTCTTTGATTAATTGCTCCAAGTACCGTGTCTCCTCTGATCTTTTGATTTGGGTGCTTGGGCTTGGGTTATCCATATCATCTGGTTTTTTCATATGCTTTCAAATTTTCTGTTGTTTTTGGCCTCTTGACATTTGCTTAACTTGACAGGGTTCTTTTAGGATACATAGGCTAATTCAAAGACTAACTCTAATTTGTCAGTTCTACAGTGTGGTGGCGTACACTTTCTCTAACCAGCAGGTGGCATCTGCGAGCCAGCTATTCCCCTCAAGCCAGTTCTCCCCAACTTTGTCTTTGTTATGTGTGGGGATCTGATTCTTGTGGGGGTCCAATTGGTGCACCAAGTCTGGTTGTGTTATTGGTGCTCTCTGCCCTGATTGTGGGGTGTGTGTCTGAGTGGTTAGGGAGGCAGGGAGGCTTTATAAATCAAACCTCCCAGGTATTCCTGGAGATCTAAGGCTGTTGCAAGAGTCTAAAACTTCTTTTAAGTTTTGCCACAGATTGTCTTTGCTGCTGACCCACAAGTCCTTGGTATTGATGTAGGGTCCCTGGGATTTCCAAGTGGGTCTGTCTTCCAAGCCGTGCCCTCCCAGGGCCTCTGCTGAGGGAAGGCTATGCTACATTACAAGTATGCACCATCCTTCAAGGTAAGTTCTGGGCCACTGGGCCATGTAGGGGTGTTCCCATCCTGCTGAAAGGATGGCTGTATGAGGCATGTTAATTTCCCTCTTTTTGCACAGCTCCACCTTCCTAGCTCCAGAACAATTAGCTGTGGTTGTGCAAAAGGCTATTGTCCACACTGATATTGTGGCATGTGTGCGTGTTGCTGGAAACACTTCCTGTCACACTGCATTTTTTAGCATGGCTCTGGGCTGTGGCGCAGGTGCTGGGCAGGAGTGTTCCCAGCCCACCAGGAAGATGGCTGTAAGGGGCATGGTTATTTTCCCCTTTTGCCTAACCTCTGCCTTATTTGCTCTGAGATAATGAGCAGTGGGTGCACAAATGGCTATTGTCCATGCCAGATTTTGAGGCATACCCACAGCCCGTTCCTGCCACACTTCACTGTGTGGTTCTCACTGCCATACCTGCAGCTGCTTTGTTTTGTTTTTTTTTTTTTAAAGAACTAGTCTGACACCAAATGCCAACCCACGGTTTCCCCACACTGCAGCATGGCTCCTAGATATTCAGCAGGCTTACTCACTCATTTCAGAATGCAGACTCCATTTCACCAAGTGCTTGGTCCCTGTGGATTTAGCAGAACTTGTCCAGCTGTTGCATCGCTGGAACTGGTGTTCTGGGTCATTTTCTGGCTTTTATGTAGTATTTTTCATGGAGGTGTTTTTTGCCCTGTCTCTTCTAACTGCCATCTTCCAGAAGTCCCAGAATTCGTTTATCCTTTGCTGTTTTCATGGGCTAAAACTCACTTTTTTTAAAACAGTCAATTGGAATTCTGTGAAAGCAGTATGTTGCCCCATTTTGTGAACAAATCCTAATACAGCTTTCATTGACATCTATGGAATTTTCCTGGGCTGAAAAGTCACTTTTTTAAAGACAGTCACTGAGAATGCAACAAGTTGCTCAGTTTAGAAACCTAAGCAGAATACAGCTTTCAAGACTTCTATCATGTTTTGCTGAGCTGAAACTAAGTTTTTTAAAAAAGAGTCATTTGGAAGACTGTGAAAGCATTATATTGTTCCTTTTTGAAAGGTAAGCATAATACAGCTCTCATTGACTTCTATGGAGGTTTCCTGGGATGAAAAGTCACTTTGCTTAAAAGAGTCAATTGGAAGTCTGTGAAAGCAGTATGTTGCTCCTCTTTGAATACTAAGCAGATAACAGTTCTCACTTAATTCTATGGAGTTTTCCTGGGATAAAAACTCACTTTTTATAGATAGTCATTTGGAAGTCTATGAAAGCAGCATCCTAACCACAACCCTAAACCTAATCTCAATCCTAACCCAAAGCATAAGCCCAACACTCCCTAACCAGAACCCTAACTCCAACTCCCATCCCCAAACCCAACACTCACCCTAAATCTAAATCTAAACCTAACCCAACCCTACCCCAAACCCCAACACCAACACCAATCCCAACTCCAATGAAAACCCCAAACCAACACTAACCCTAACTTTAACCCTAACACTAACCCCAACACCAACCCTAACCCTAACCCTAAATCTAACTCTATCCCTAACATTAACCCTAACACCAATCCTAACACTAATCCCAAAACTAACCCCAAACCCAACCCAAACATCAACCCTAACACTAAGCCTAACCCTAACACTAACACCAACCCTAACACCAAACCTAACAATAATCCTAACCCTAACCCTAAACTTAACCCTAAACCTAACCATAACCCTAAACCTAAAGCAACCCAAACTCAAACCCAATCACAGGCATAACCCTGACCCTAACTCTAACACTAACCCCAACCCCAAACCTAAACCTAAATCTAACCCTAGCCCTAACACAAACCCTAACCCCTATCCTAACACTAATCCCAAACCCAACTGAAAACCCAACCCAAACATCAACCCTAACACTAAACCTAACCCTAACCCTGAACCTAAACAAAACCCTAACCCTAAAACAACCTTGACCCCAAACTCAATCCCAACACTAAGCCCAACCCAAACCACAATGCCAAACCCAAGCCCAACCCAAATCCTAACCCTAACCCCAACCCAACCCTAATCCTAACCCTGAACCTAAAACTAACCCTAAACCTAATCCAACACTAACCCTAACCCTAAGTCCAACCCTAACCCTACCCTAACCATAAACATTACTGTAACCCAAACCACAACCACAGCCTCAACCCCAACCCAAATCCTAAATGTAACCCATACCTAACCCTAACATTAACCCTAAACCTAAATCTAACACTAATCTCAACCCCAGCACTAACACTAACCCTAACACCAACCCTAACCCTAAACATAACCCTAACATAACCCTGAACACAACCCCAACCCAACCCAGACACTAAACCTAATCCTAACACTAACACCAACCCCAACCCAAACCCAAACCCCAATACCAACCCCAACCCTAAGCCTAACCCTAACCCTAAACCTAACTCTAAACATAACCCCATCTCCAACCCCAACCCTAAACCTAACCCCCAACCCAAACCAAACCCTAATACAAAGCCTAACCTAAACATAAACTTAACCCTAAGCCCATCCCTAACCCCAAACCCAACTCTAAGCATAACCCTAACCCTAAACCAACCCTAACCCCAACCCCAATCCCAACCCTAACACAAACCCTTACTCTAACTCTAATACTAACCCTAAATGTAGCCCTAACACTAACCTTAACCCCAACCCTAAACCGACCCCAACCCTAATCCTAACCCTAACCCTAAACCTAACCCTAACCCTACCCTAACCCTAAAACTTAAGCCAACAAACTCAACCCCAACAACACCCCTAACCCTAACCCTTACTTTAAACCTAACCCTAATCCTAACCAATGACCCTCAACCTAACCCTACCCCAAACCCCAACCCCAAACTCAAACCCAACCCAAAACCCAACCACATACCAATCCCAACCCTAATGATAAACCTAACACTAACCCTAATGCCAGTAACAACCCAAACCACAACCCCAAACACAACCATAGCCCTAACACTACTCTTAACCTAAACCTAACCCCAACCACAACCCCAACCCTAAGCCTACCCCATCTCCTAACCCTAAACCTCACATTAATCCTAACCCTATCCCTAATACCAACCCAAACCCAAACCCCAACACCAAACCCAAATCCAACCCTAATACTCACCCTAACCCTAACCTTTACCCAAACCCTAACTCCAACACAAACCTAACCCAAACCCCAAATACAACCCCAAACCCAACCCAAACCCTAACCCTAACCCTAAACCTAACCCTAACACTAACCCTTACCCTAAACCTAACCACAACCACAACCCAAAACCCAACACCAAAACCAACCTCATACCCAACCACAATGCCGAGCCCAACCCCAACCCTAACTATAACCCTAACCCTAAACCTAAACCTATCGTTAATCCTAACCCAAACACTAAGCCTAACCCTAACCCCAAATCCAACCCTCTCACCCCAACATGAACCCTAACCCTAAACTTAATCCTAACCCTAACTCCAACTGCAAACCCAACCCCAACCCTAAACCTAATCTTAAAACAAGCCTGAACACTAAACCAAAGCTCATCTACAACCCCAAACCTAACCCTAACCTTAACCCTTACCCTAAATCTAACCCTAACATTAACCCTAACCCTACCTCTAACCCTAACCCCAATCCTGACCCAAACCCCAACACTGACCCTAAACCTAAACCTAAACCCATCCCCAACCCTACCCCAACCCTAACTCTAACCCCAATACTAACCCTAGTTCTAACCCTAGCACCACACCAACCCAAACCCCAACACTGACCACAAACACAACCCAAAACACAACCCAAACCCTAACCCTAAACCTAACCCTAACCCCATCCCCAACACCAGCACAAAACCTAACCGCAAACCCAAACCAAGCCCTAAACCTAACCTTAACCCTATTGAAACCTGAATGCTGACCCCAAACCCAACCTGAAACCTAGCCCTAATCATAACCTTAACCCTCACCCTAACCCTAACCGTAACCTCAACCCCAAACCTTTCCCTAACCAGAACCCCAACCCCATTCCTAACCCCAACCATATCTCTAAACCTAACCCTAATCCTAAACCTAACCCAAAGCCTACCCCAAATCCCAACACCAACCCCAAACCCAATGCCATCCCCAACCCCAACCCTAAATCTAACCCTAACAGTACCCTCACCCCAACCCTGACCCCAAACCCAACCCTAATCCTAACCTTAACACTAAATATAACCCTAAACATAACCCTAAACCTAAACCTAACCCAACCCTAAACCTAAATCTAACTCTAACCCTAACCCTAACCCTTACCTGAACCAAAACCACAACCCCATCCCCAGCACTAACCCCAACCATAACCATAACTCTAAACCTAACCCTAATCCTAAACCTAACCCAAAGCCTATCCCAAATCTCAACCCCAACAACAAACCCCACCCCAAGCCCAACCCCAAGCCCAACCCCAACCCTAACCACCAATCTAACCCTCAACTTAACCACAGACCCCATGGGGTAGAGTCCTAAGAGACGTGCCTGCACGTCGGTGACATCCCCTGGGGGCCGTAACACAGCACATGGCGTGCGGGCTGGAAATGACAGACGTTCATGTCTCAGCTCTGGGGGCCGGGACCCCTGGATGGAGCTGTGGGCAGGGCCGGGCGTCCTTTGAGGCCCACGGGGGAGAGCGTGTCCAGGCCTCTGTCTTCACTTCTTGGCCCCTGGTGGCCCCTGGCTCGGGGAAGCAGCACTCCGGCTCTCTGAGTCCCCACAGGCCTCCCCTCTGCCGTCCGGTCCAGTCACCCCTCCCCAGAGGCGGGCCCACCTAGCCCCAATCTGGCCTCATGTTAACTAATCGCATTTTCAAAGACCCTATTTCCAAACAGGGCTGTGCTCCCAGCACTGGGGCTCAGAGTTGGCCCTGCCTTTCTGGGCACCTTCTGTAATGTCCGTCCGTCGGTACAGACACGTACATTTCCTTGTTTTCAGAAGCCCAGCACAGCTGCGGCTGGAAGCTGACAGCGCCTCCTGCTAAGAGCCAAGGCAAGGCGGGTCACAGCCTAGCAGGGACCCAGCCCCAGGGCTTCTGCATGGCCACTGGGGTGGGGCCCGCTGTTACAAAGACCCAACCTTGGAGGCCTAGAACTGAAAAAAGAGAAACAAAATAGGCAGCTGTATGGGTCCCAGTCACTGGAAGCTCCAGCAGCAACGTTGGCTCGGGCAGCTCCATCCAGGGCCGAGGCCGGGTGGCTGATGTCCTCAGGGTGGACCTCCACTTGCTCCCCTCCGTCATCCTCCTCTGAGGCAGGGCCTCCCCACGAGGTGGCCTTAGGCCCCAGGCGCCCCCTTACCCCAGCCGCCATCCCCGGGGAGGGAGGGCTTCCCCATCTGGAGATCCTTGGGTCCTCAAGGCCCTTCCCTGACTGGCCAGGCCCGGCCAGCTGCCTGCACCACGTGTGCTCAGGGCTGGGGAGAGGTGAGTCCCTGAAGAGGACAGGCCTGCTGAAGGAAAAAGGGGGCAGAGCCGAGCAGGTGGAGACAGCATCTGTCCATTGTAGGGGGTGGGGGGACAGGTGTGCACCCCAGAGTGGGCCCCAAGGGACTCCCCCGTGGCCTGAATTTCCACTTCAGGGGATTGACCCAAGCAGATAACTGGACCTGGGTGTTCATTTGTGGGGGAAAATCAGTGCCCCAGCACGCAGCAGCAGGGATTGTTTCCCAAGCCGCTCACACCCAGAGCAGTGGGAGGGGACCCCCAAAGTCTCCATAGGGTCTTCACTTATGAAATGGGGGGACGCCCTGGCCTGATGGAAAGCCAGGCCACAGATTTAGAGCAGTATGCCATTAAAAGTGGTTTCTCTCCCTCTCAGCATGTATGAAAAGCAAGAAACCAGAAAATTGGACTCCATCAGGGTGGTTGAATTTGTGATAATTTTTACCCTTCAATATTTTCCTGAATTAAAAAATGGGTCTATTATAATCTGAAAAAAAAAGGCCTTTCACTTTCAGAGGGAATGTAGTCCGGGGGATGTGAGACACCCCGGCTCGGGGCGCGCTGTCTTCGGACGCGGTGTCCCAGGGGCGGCCGGGCCAAGAGCGGTGTCTCCTGACGCGAGCCCCGAGGTCGGGCTCGGAGCTGCCCGGCTGCGCCTTGGGCTCGCCTCGCCGGCCCTCTCCATCTCCTCCGCGCGGGACCGCCCCGCGCCCGCCCCGCGCCCGCCCCGCGCCCTCCGCGCGCCCCTGCCGCCGCTCGCCTTTCCGTAAAGGGACTAGGTCACCTGCCGGCCGCAGGGGAGAGATTAAACTGTCTTCTGCTCGGTCTCCCCTCTCAGAGGCGGGGCGGCGTCCCCGGATCCTGAAGGGATCCCCGCAGCCCCAGCGCGCCTTAAACTGAGGAAGCCTCGGGGCGGCCGTGCTCGCTTCGGCTCGGTGGCAACTCAGGATTTTGTCATTTTTCCGGCTCTGTTTTACCCGAGGGGGAGGAAGAATGGAAGGGGAGTGCTAATTAACCCCGCGAGTGCACTTAAAAATGGTCTAAAATTGCTGCCCCGAGTCACCGCAGGCGCCCCTGGGCCCTCGTGTCCCGCCTCCTGTGGCCGCCCCGGGCGCCCCTCACGCTGGGTGGAGGGGTGTCAGGGCGACCCCGCCCTGCCGGAAACCCGATGAGGCCCCATTCGCCACGGGTGAAACCAGCGGGGGCTGGGCCGTGGTCGGCAGCGACGTGGAAACAAACCAGGGTCCGGACTGGTGCCGTTTGCGGTTCGGTGGTGCCCGTGTCCCACCTGGGCCCATTCCAAGCGGCTAAAGACGTCACTGAACGCGGGGCTGGCGGGAGCCGTGCGCGCAGCCCCGACCCAGTCTTTCTACTAAATCCCCCCACGCAGGAGCAGCGACATAAAAAACCTCGAGGGCACTGGCCACAGTAAAATGCAGCGAAATGATTAGGAAGTGATGAGTTTTGGCAGTAATTACCTTTGTTTTTAATATAATTTGCTTAATTGTAAAATTAAATATAATTTAATTTTTGATTGTAATTGCGTCTCACCAAGGGCCTCTAAAATTCCTTAAAACTCAGCCCGTCAGCACAGCGTTCCAGGGCGCTCCCGTTTTAACTCCAATCCGACCTAACTCCAATCCGATACTAATTTTGCTGTTTTTGCTGTTGGAGAAGATTGGACTGAATGCGGCTTTTAGCGATTTGTTCTCGGTCGTTTTCTCCCCGACCTTGCAGGGTTAGGTCTGGCTCCTGGAGCTGTCCCTGCAGGGCTGGAGCAGCCTCCTTCCGGCTAGTTCTGAAGGCGGCATCGCTGGGGGGGGCCGGGAGGGGGAGGGGTTACAGCGGGGGAGGGTTACAGAGGGGGAGGGGTTACAGCGGGGCAGGGGTTACAGCAGGGGAGAGGTTAAAATGAGAGCGGCTGGGACTGGGGAGGGGTATGATGGGGGTTGTATTGGAGAACCAATTACAATGGGGGAAGGGGCTCTGACAGGACTGTAAAGGGAGTTGGTTATAATGAGGGAGGGGTCACAGTGGGGGAAGGGTTACAGTGCAGGAGGGGTTACAGTGGGGGGAGGGGTTACAGTGGGGAGGGGTTACAGTGGGGGAGGGGTTACAGCAGGGGGAGGGGTGTCCGTAGGAGAGGGGATGGGACTGAGAAGGGGTATGATGGGGGTTGTATTGGGGAACCGATTAGAATGGGTGAAGGAGCTCTGATGGGATTGTAAAGGGAGTGGGTTATAATGAGGGAGGGGTCACAGTGGGGGAAGGGTTACAGCAGGGGGAGGGGTTACAGCAGGAGGAGGGGTTACAGTGGGGGAGGGGTTACAGCAGGGGTAGGGGTTACAGTGGGGGAGGGGTTACAGTTCAGGAGGGGTTACAGCGGGGGGAGGGGTTACAGTGGGGGAGGGGTTACAGCTGGGGGAGGGGTCACAGTGGGAGAGGGGCTGGGACTGAGGAGGGGTGTGATGGGGGGCTGCACTGGGGAACCGATTACAATGGGGAAAGAGGCTCTGGACTGTAAAGGGAGTGGGTCACAGTGGGGGAGGGGTAAGATTACAGTGTATGGGGACAATGGACACCCTGTTGAGTGGTGGGGGACAGAGAGGGGAAGAGGACGGGAGGGGAGTGGTAGGTGCTGTTGGTCCCTGGAGGTGAGCCCTGAGCCCGAGCTCCCCCTTGCCAGGACCAGGCTTGGCGGGGAGACTGTGGCCCGCAGGGGCCAGTGGCATTGGGGGTTAAAGTCACAGCAGCTCCCCCGTGTCCTGGGCCATTTTCCCCAGTGGGGCCAGACCCCAGCTGAGGTGACCATGGTTCTAAGTGGTCTTTGGGTGGTGGGTGTGGCTGGCCCTCTCTGTTCTGACACAGCAGGGGGTTTTATTCAGTCCTCTGAGCTACTGCCGGATTCCCTTGGAGCTCAGGAGGGAATTGTGTGCAGTATGCCCGCCTCTCAGGGTGGCTGTGAGGGTTAAGTTATCCAGGGCTGGGCTATCCCAACTCCTCTCCTCGTCTATCCCAGCCTCCCCACCCCCCACCCCGTAAGTCATGCTCAGGTCCATTCAGGTCTCCTGCCTTCGAATCCATTCTCAATTATTGACGTGAGAGGGTATAACCACTTTAAAGCTCTCATTTGGCCTTGCACGTGAGTGTGAACTTGCATTTTCTCCACTGACATAAGAGCATGCTGGCTGTCGGTTACTCTGTGGAGCTCGTTCTAACAGTGAGAGGAAACGGGAGGTCCTGGGGAGCGGGAGATCCTGACCCTGGAAACGTGCTGAAAGCAAAGGGCAGTGCATCCAGATAGAGAGACGTGGCAACAGGACGGTGGGAGCTTCCCCAGGCTTCAATGCAGACCCTGGAGCCCGGGGCTGGGTGTTGGAGAAGTTGTCGCTCCCTGCCTGGCTCCCAACCAAGGGGGTGAGTCTGGGACCATTAGGGTGTCTGACTTGCCTCTTGGAGAGCTGCCGAAATAAAAAGAAAAAGGAATCCAAAGTCAGGAAAAGAACACACACCAAGGCTGCGAGCTCAGGGTTGAGTACTTTCTCCAGGCGACCCTCTTTCTTCTAACTCCTGCCATATGTGTGTGATTGAAGACGGGGTGGCCTCCCCATCTTCACATATAGAGTAGATGGAATTCATAAATGCCTCCACGTCACCAAAATGCAGATGGTGAAATCACTCTCATCCCGTCAATGCTTCCATATCAGAGAATTTCATTGCAATAACAGAGTTATTGTTCAGTGACTCAGTAGCCAGCCTTGCCCAGTGACAAATGAGTTTCATAGAATCCCTGAAATAAAAGAGGAAAGTTGGAGGAGGGAGGTTTACATGGATCCCATTTTTGAAATGACATTTGATTTTAGGATCATGATGGTGCCCACCCTCTACTCATAGATTTCACTAATGTTTGCTGAGCATCTGGTGTCCTTCGGATGCAGCAGAGAAGGTGAAGGTGTCAGCTGTCTACACTGTAAGCACGTGTGTGAGAAACTCCCTGAGGCCAGGAAAACCACCTGAGAAGATCAGCGCTGACGGTGCCCAGCACTCCTGTAGCACTGGTAAAGGGTCTGTTCCCACCAGACAAACTGGAAAGCCTCATGATTCTGGGGCATTGGACACAATTCCAAGAAAAGTCCCACTGCAGCCGTGTGGAAACTTTACTCCAGACTGAACAGTGCTCCCAATGAACACGTCTAGAAAGCAAGACCTCACAGGGACAGACTGTTTCTCAGATCTTAGCTGCATCCCAGAACATAACTCAAGAATATTTATAGGAGTGTAAGAACAGTCAACAATGCAAAAAATTCAGATAAATATGGAAGTAGGCATTAATGGAAGAATTGAGGGTCAAAAAAGGTATAAGGCTTGCAAAGTCTAAATAGCAAATGACATAAGAAAGTCCTGTATTATCTATAGTAACTTTAAATGTAAATGGATTAAATTAAAATAAAAAAGACAGATATTGGTAAAATGGATAAAAAAGCATGACTCAATTACATGCTATTTACAAGAGACTCACCTGAAATTCAAAGACATAAGCATAAGGTTGACAGTGAAAGGATGGGGAAAATATACCATGCAAGGTGTGGGGTAACTATATTATCAGAGAAAATAGACTTTAAGTCAAAAAATGTTATGAGACAAAAATGGTCTTTATATACTGATAAAGGGGTTAATTCAAAGAGAAGACATGTAACAATTGTAAATATATATATACCTAATATGAAGCAAATATTGATAGATTTAAAAAAAAATATTTGTACCTTTTATTACAATCGTTGAGCACCCTAAGTTTCCCTAAGTTACAGTCTCAGTTTTTATCATTTGTCTTTCCTTCTGGTGTCCCAGCCTTCCTCCTTCAACCATACTCACAGTCATCTTTGTTTGGTGTACTTACATTGCTGTGCTACTATCTCCCAAAATTGTTTTCCAAACCTCTCACTCCTGTCTTTTCCTTTCTGTCTGCATTGCTTCCTTTAGTGTTTCCTGCAGAGCAGGTATCTTGTTCATAAACTCTCTCATTCTCTGTTTGAGAATATTTTAAGCTATCCCTGATATTTGAAGGACAGTTTTTCTGGATATAGGATTCTTGGTTGGTGGTTTCTCTCTTTCAGTATCTTAAATATATCACCCCACTTCCTTCTTGCCTCCATGGTTTCTATTGAAAAATCTGCCCATAGTCTTATCAAGCTTCCTTCGTATGTGATGGATCACTTTTCTCTTGCTGCTTTCAGGATTCTCTGTTTATCTTTGATGTTTAATAATATGATTATTAAGTGTCTTGGTGTAGGCCTATTCAGATCTATTTTGTTTGGGGTATGCTGCACTTCTTGGATCCTTAATTTTATGTCTTTTGTAAGACATGGGAAATTTTCATTGATTATTTCCTCTATTATTCTTCTGCCCCTTTTCCCTTCTCTTCTCCTTCTGGGACACCCATGACATGTACTTTCCTGCTTTTCATTTTGTCTTAAGGTTCCCGGAGATGTTGCTCGTATTTTTCCATACTTTCCTCTATCTGTTCTTTTGTGTGTAGGCTTTCAGGTGCCTTGTTCTCCAGTTCCTGAGTATTTCCTTCTGCCTCTTGAGATCTGCTGTTGTATCTTTCCATTGTGTCTTTCATCTCTTGTGTTGTGCCTTTCATTTTCATAGATTCTGCCAGTTGGTTTTTCGAACTTTCAATTTCTACCTTATGTTTGCCCAGTGTTTTCTTTATATGCTTCATTTCTTTTGCCATATCTTCCCTAAACTTTTTGAATTGACTTAGTATTGTTGTTTAAATTCATGTATCTCAGTTGAAATGTAAGTTTGTTCCTCTGACTGGGCCATAACTTCATTTTTCTTAGTGTAGATTGTAGTTTTCTGTTGTCTAGCTTACTCCAATCAGGTTTTCCCAGATCAGAACAGGCTCAGGTCTTGGGAGAGGAAATAGTATCCAGTTTCCCTGAGGGTGTCTTAGAAGATTGATGCACCCTATGAGTCCTTGGGTCACTGTGATTTTCTGCCCAGCAGGTGGTGCCTGTCAGCCTGTCACTCCAGACTGGTGTAAGGAGGTGTGGCCGGTGGCTGTTTTCCCCCAGGCTCTGGGGTCTGGTTCTGAATGGAAGGCAGGTAGTAGAGCTGGGCCCCACCTCTTTCCTCTTAGGGAAGATAGACCCCCTAGGGAGAGGTCATTTACATTTGAATAGTCTCTCTGCCTGTGCTATCTCCACCCTTGTCTGGGTTAGAGTGCTGGGAACTGAAAATGGCTGAGGCTTTCTCCACCGAGCTGAAACAGGGACAGAAAGCTCCCTTCAGGGCCAATCCACAGCCACCCTCCGGCTCTCCAAGGTCAGTTGTCACCCAAAGCCTAAGTCTGCTTGTTTGGAATTTGTAGCTTGTATTGAGTAGTCCACATTTGTTAATTAAAACCCCAGTTGGAGCTCGGCTGAACTATATTCACTTGCTGGAAGAGAGCTGCTCTTTAGCACCACGAGGCTTTGCAGCTCAGGCCATGTGGGAAGAAGGCTCCTGGCTTGGATCAGCAGTTTTTACTTACAGATTTTATGCTGTGATCTCGGGCATTCTTCCCAATTCAGGTTGGTGTATGATGGGTGGACAGTAATGTTTGTTCCCCTGCAGTTATTCCAGATTATTTACTAGTTGTTCCTGGTTGTTTATTAGTTGTTCCAGGGCGACTAGCTAGCTTCCACTCCTCTCTATGCCACCAACCAATACTGATAGATTTTAAGGGAGAAATATAAAATTGTACATGAATAGTAGGAGACATTAATACACCCCTTTCAATAATGGATACTGCATCTACACAGAAGACCAACAGGAAACACAAGACTTGAAGGATATTCTAAACCAACCAGACCTCACAGACACCTGTAGAGCACGTCGCCCACCAGCAGAGAGCACACATTCTTCTCTAGGTACGTGGGTCATTCTCCAGGAGAGACCATTTGTTAGGTAACAAAACAAGTCTCAATAAATTGAAAAATATCGAAATCATATAAAGTATCTTCTCTGATACAATGGAATGAAACTAGAAATCAATAACAGAGGGAGAAAGGAAAATTTAAAAATATGTGGAAATTAAACAATGTACTCTTAAACAGTGGGTCAAAGAAAAAAAATCACTAGGAAAATTAGGCAATATCTTGAGGAAAAAAAAAAAAGCATAAAATATCAAAATTTATGGGACACAGAAGAGGCAATCCTGAAAGGAAAATTTATAGCTCCAAATATATTCATTAAAAAAAGAATAAAATGGAATAAAAAGGACTATAAGAGTGTACTATGAACAACAGTATGCAAACAAATTAGACAATCTAGATGACTAGGATAAATTCTTAGAAACTACAAACAGCCTACACTGACAAGAAGAAACAGAAGATCTCAACAAACTAACTACTAATAAAAAGATTGAATCATTCGTCAAAAACCTTCTGACAAGAAAAAGCCCAGGAACAGCTGGCTTCACAGACGAGTTTTGTCAAACATTTCTTCCAAGAAGAATTAACACCAATCCTGCTCAAAGTCTTCCAAGAAATTGGAGAGGAGGGAACACTCCTTACCTGATTCTGTGAAGCCAGCATCACCCTCACCCCAAAGCCAGACAGATGCCCCAAGGAAAGACAATTA
Source organism: Choloepus didactylus (assembly GCF_015220235.1). Lineage (NCBI taxonomy): Eukaryota > Metazoa > Chordata > Mammalia > Pilosa > Megalonychidae > Choloepus > Choloepus didactylus. Next base: position 119,814 of record NC_051313.1, on the reverse strand, counting down.
GAGACTAACATCTCTTTATGAACATAGAAGCAAAAATCCTCTGCATAACACTAGCAAAATGAATCTAATAGCACCATAAAGAATTACACACCATGACCAAGTGGGATTTATCCCAGGTATGCATTGGTGGTTCTACATAAATAAATCAATTAAAGTAATTCACCATGTTACTGGAATGAAAGAAAAAAAACACATGGTCATCTCAATTGATGCAGAAAAGGCATTGAACAAAATCCAGCACCCTTTCTTGACAAAACACTTAGAAAACTAGAAATAGAAGGAAACTTCCTCAACATGATAAAGGGATGAAAAATCCACAACTAACATCATACTTAGTTGTGAAAGACTGAAAGCTTTCCCTCTAAGATCAGGAATAAGACAAGGATGCACACTGTTACCAGTTATTCAACATTGTACTGGAAGTTCTAGCTAGAGCCATTAGGCAAAAAGAAGAAATAAATGGCACCTAAATTGGAAAAGAAGAAGTGAAACTTTCCCTATTTGCTGATGACATGATCCTATATATGGAAAATCCTGAGATATCTGTAAGAAAGCTTCTAGAGCTAATAAATAAATTTACCAAAGTGGCAGTGTGTAAGCTCAACACCCTCAAATCAGTAGTGTTTCTATACACTAGTAGTAAGCAATCTGAAGAAGAAATCATGAAAAAATTCTGTTTATGATAACCATAAAAGAATCAAATATCTAGGAATTATTCTAACCAAGGATGTAAAGGACTTTTACATAGAAAATTATAAAACATTGATAAAAGAAATCAAAAAAGATCTAGAGAATGGAAGGACAGTCTGTGTTCATGGATTGGAAGACTAAATATTGTTAACATGTCAGTTCTGCCAAGTGATATTCAGAGTCAACACAATCTCAATCAAAATTCTGTGTTCTTTGTAGAAATGGAAAAGCTAATAATCAAATTTATATGGAAGGGTAAGGGGTGCCAAATAGCCAAAGCCATTTTGAAAAAGAAGAACAAAGTTGGAGGACTCACTATTCCCAAACTTAGAGCTTATTACAAAGCCAAGGTAATCAAAACAGGATGGTATTGGCACAAGGATAGATATATAGACCAATGGAATAGAATTGAGAGCCCAGAAATCAACCCTTACATATACCTCCAACTGATTTTTTTGGGAAAGAATAGTCTCTCCAATAAAGGGTTCTGGGAAAACTGGATATCATATGTAAAAGAATGACGGTGGACTCCTACCTCACACCATATACAAAAATCAACTCAAAATGGATCAAAGACTTAAATATAAGAACCAGAACTGTTAAACTCCTCAAAGTAAACATACGGAAGCATCATCAGGACCTTGTGCTAAGCAATGGTTTCTTAGACTTTACACCCAAAGCACAAACAACAAAAGAAGAAATAGACAAATGGGACCTCATCAGAATTAAATCTTTTGTGCATCAACGGACTTTGTCATGAAAGTGAAACAACAACCTACACAATGGGAAAAAAATATTTGGAAACCATGTATCTGATAAGGGTTTAATATCCAGGATATATTATCCTAATATCCAGGATAATTTTCTAATATCCAGGATCCTACAACTCAAAAACAAAAAGACAAAAAACCTGATTAAAAATTAGGCAAAACACTGGAGCAGACATTTCTTCAAAGAAGATATATAAATGGCCAAAAAGCACATGAAAAGATGCTCAACATCATTAGCCATTAGGGAAATGCAAGTGAAAATCACAATGAGATACCATGTCACACCCACACTAGAATGGTCACAAAAAAATCACAAGTGTTGGAGAGGATGTGGAGAAATAGGAACATTCATTCATTTTTGGTGGGACTATAAAATGGTGCAACCCTGTGGAAGACAGTTTCATGGTTCCTCAGAAAGTTAAAAGAAAGTTAAAGAACTACCATATGACCTGGTAATATAACTTCTGGTTATATACACAAAAAAATGGAAAGCAGGAACATTTTCACACCAGTGTTCATAGCGACAGTATTCACAGTTGTTATAAGATGGGAGCAACCCAAGTATCCACCAATCAATGAATGGGTAAACAAAATGTTGTACAGATGCACATGGAATATTACCCATAAAAAAGATAAAGTTCTGATGCATGTGACAACATGGATGAACCTGGAAGGTCTCATGTTGAATGAAATAAGCCAGACACAAAAAGAAAATATTGTATGATCTTATTGATATGAAATAATTAGAATAAACAAATTCATGGAGTCAGAAACTGGAGTACAAGTTACCAGGAGCCAGGCAGGGAGTTGGAAATGGTGAGTTAGTGCTTAAATTGTACAGAGTTTCTCTTTGGGAAGATGGAAGATTTTTGGTAATGGATGGTAGTGATGGTAGCGCAACATTATGACTGTAACTAACAGCACTGAAATATTTACTTGAATGTGCTTAAAAGGGGGAAATTTTGGATTGTCTATGTGTTACTGGAATAAAAACTGAAAAAAAAAAAATCCATAGGACCGTACAACACAAAAAGTGAACCTTAGGGTGTGCCATGGACTGCAGTTAATAATACAATTATAAAAATGTTCTTTCATCAATTGCAGTAAAAGCACACTAATGCAAGATGTTAACAATAGGGTGCTATATGCGAACTCTATAGTTTAAGCATGCTTTTTTCTGTAAACCTACAACTTCTCTAATAAAAAAGGAAAAAGAAAAGAATATTCAGTACCATAGGAGAGAAAGATCAATTTTACAAGGTCTGGTGTCAAATAAATTATAAGATACACGAGGAAGCAGGAAAATATGATCCATGGTGAGCAGAAGAATCAATTAATTGAAACCAACCCCAAACTGACACACAGTTGTTAGAGATAGCAGACAAGGAGAGGAAAACAGTTATTATAATTGTATTTTACATGTTTAAAAAGTTAGAGATATAGAAGATATAAAAATACTTAAATGAAATTTCTAGGGATGAAAACTATAATGTTTGATATGAAGAATACTTTGGACGAGATTAATAGCAGATTTGACACCGCAGAAGGAAAGATTATTGAACTTTAACCCAAAGCAGAAACTCTCCAAAATGAAAACACTCAGTGAAAAAGGCCAAGAAAAAAGGTGGAAAGAGAATTAGGGAGCTGGAGGACAACTTCAAGTAACACAATATATGTGTAATTTGGTACCATGAAATAGAGGAAAGTAAGGGGAGTATGAAAAGATATTTGAAGAAATGATGGTGGAAATTTTTCTAAATGTGATGAAACTACAAACCCACACACCCAGGATGCTCAACAAACTCTACTCAGCATCTGTGTCCTGGCCCAGAGACGGCTCCTGCAGAATCTGACCGGGGACCCTGGTTCAAGTCCAACAGGGATTAGAGAGCGAATGTTTCCATGAGTCCCAGTGAGATCCCATTGCCCCTACTGGGTATTTTGTCCAGCTCCGAAACACTCACTGTGTCCAGCAAATGGGCAGCAGGAACTGTTGAAGCCAACAGGTCCCTCTGCTGCTGGTGTGGTCAGCGGGCTTGAGTGTGTGGGGGAGAGACGTGTCCCAGGAGTTTAGGATGTGAGAGAGAAAAGGGGGGGATGGATACTGGGGGAGCACCTCCCCATCCTCCAGGAGGATGACACTGGGGAGCACATCCCCATCCTTGGGGAGGATGACCCCGGGGAGCACCTCCCCATCCTCGGGGAGGATGACACTGGGAAGCACATCCCCATCCACAGGGAGGATGATGCCAGGGAGCGCATCCCCATCCTCGGGGAGGATGACCCCAGGGAGCACATCCCCATCCTCGGGGAGGATGACGCCGGGGAGCACATCCCCATCCACAGGGAGGATGATGCCAGGGAGCACATCCCCATCCTCGGGGAGGATGACCCCAGGGAGCACATCCCCATCCTCGGGGAGGATGACACCGGGGAGCACATCCCCATCCACAGGGAGGATGATGCCAGGGAGCACATCCCCATCCTCGGGGAGGATGACCCCAGGGAGCACATCCCCATCCTCGGGGAGGATGACGCCGGGGAGCACATCCCCATCCTCGGGGAGGATGACTCTGGGGAGCACAGCACTGCCATCCCTAGACTGGACCGTGGATGGCCTCTCTGTTGACAGATTCGGACTCTGGTGCCTGCAGAACTTTTGGGTGGGAGAGGCCGGTGAGCAGCCTCTGTTCACAATGGCCAGGAGGGAACACGGGAGGGAGAGGACAGGGACATTGCTGAGAGTGTGGTGGGGAGAGGAGAGCGCTTTGGAGGGCTGGGCCCACTGCTTTGCTTTGTAAATTGAATGATTCTGGTTTAAATAAATTCCTACCCAATGTACAAATGGCAGTGCATTAATGGGGTAACTTCCCAGTGGTGAATTGAGGAGAGAAATGCCTTCCTACCCTTTATCAAGGTTAATTTGTGACTAGGAAGCCAGGAACGTCTTCACTATTAATTTGTATTTTATCCATTGCTTTTTAAAGTAAGTAAACCAACAATTCATATTTACTTTACGAGGCAATTAAAACAGAACAGCTTCCTAAAGAGGCCGATTAAGGCAGGAACATTATGCTCTACCACCCTGTTTATTGCCCGGGCCAGCATGGGGTGAGCTGTCGGTTAATTGACTAAATGTTACACTTTCTCCTTGATTTGGCTTTAGTATACAAAAGGCCTAGAAGTGTGGGCTGAAAGGGAGAAACACAAATTTAGAATCAAAGGGGTCCTGAAGCTATGGAGTTTCAGAACCAGAAGGGAACTTTGGGACCATCAGGCTCTTCTTGAATGTCCGGGCGCAGGTGAATCTCCGGGTCTCCTGTGGTGCAGATTCTGGTTTGCAGGTGGGACCGAGATTCTGCATTTCTGACATGCTCCCATGGGGTGCTGACGTCCCTGATGTGCGGCCATGCTTCGCGTGCAGAAGTCCTTAACTGACCCCCAGGTGCTGCCTCTCTGTGGGTCCGAGTGTCACCCCGTGAGTCACCCCAATAGTGAGACTGGGGAGAGGGGTCTCAGAGGGGGGCCTTCTGTGCATGTCCAGTGCAGAGAGGGGAGCAGGCCCAGCAGCTCCCACTTCCCTGGGGGGCAGGTTGGTCTGGGCACTTTCCCTTGGGGGTTAGAACACCTGAACGGGGCATCAGCGTACCCTGCCCACAAGCACCTCTGTGACTCTTGGGGAAACTGACCGTGCTTCTGGGGCTCCTTCCTGCAAAACGATCCCAGGGCTCAGACCCACAGCTGCAGCAGAAAGTCAGTGTCAGCGATACTTTGTAGTTGCTTAACTACACATAGCCAGACGGAAACATCTCATTCTTGCAGCCTCCTTAGAGCTATGAAATGGAGACAAAGTTACTGATCAAAGGCAACTTGAGAAGCCTCACAAAATAAATCTATTTAAAACTGAAAACCCTCATTCAATGTGATGGATAATGTTGTTTGGCTGAAACTAAATTCCAGTGTTGAATTTAATACTAAATGCATAGGCAGATTTATGTTTTATTTGTTGTCTACATGACTATTATAACTTTGAGACAAATGAGTCATCATTTAAATCTTCATTGCTATCATTATTATTTTTGTTCTAAATAATTTATTCACCTTACTGGTCTGTTTTGTTGGTGGGCCAAGCAATTGAATGGTGCACCCCAAATGGTCACACTGAGAAAACCAAGGTGCCCTCCTGAAGGGAAGTTTGCTCTTGCAGGTTCCCCACGCAGCTTAGCCAAGGCCACTGTGGCCGATTGGCATCTGTCGTGGTGGGCTTCAGCTTGGCTGTCCGTGAGCTCCTGTGTGCCCTGGGGGAGCCCCTTCTGTGCCCATGGCCACTCGGTCCCCCACCTCATTCTGTTCCTGCTGCCTCATGGTTTGCCCTCCAAGTGCCCTGTGATGGACTTCAGCCACTTGAGGATGGTATCCCAAATCCCCACGTGGGCATTGGGTCTGAAACTGTGTGGCAACATCCCATGATGAACAGTCAATGATATGAGCCAGATGTTGTCACACAGTTTCCAGATCATCAAAATGAAAACACAAAATTAAAAAGGTCTCACAGAACTCCCTGGCATTGCAAATATATCCTCAGGCTTCCTGGCCCTGGGGTGGGGAGCACTGGGGCAAGACCCCAGGGCCCTGGGAGATCCACTCACCATATGGCTCAACTAGGTAAGAGGAACCCATGGACCTTCAGATGATTGTGTTCCTGGACTCGGAGAAAGAGACGCAGAGTCTGTTTAGAATGCGATAGAAGAGAGGGCTCCTGTAGGTAAGGAAGAGAAAACTGACTCAAACGGGCTCAAAAGTGAAAAAGAATTCATTGGGCCATGTAACTGAAAAGTCCAGGGATAGGGCCGCCTCAGGCACTGCTGGATCCAGGAGGCAGACAGTGTCTTTGGGATCAGCTTTCTCTTCTGTCTCTTGGTTCTGCCCTCTGCCAGCCTCCTTTTGGGCCCAGGCCCTGCAGGGACACGGCCTGCTGTGTCCAGCTCACCCTGTTTGGTCCCGTCATGCCCCCATCAGCTTCCCACAGGCTGGGATGTGCCCATTGCCCTTACCTGGAGCACAGGGCAGTGGAGGAGGTGCTGCGAGGCAAGGAGCAAGGTCCACCACGGGGGTAGATTTTGAGAATGGGCAGGTACTACTTCCCCTGAGCTTCTCGGTGTGCTCGTTGTTAGTTACCCCCGAGAACAGGGAATGTTCCATCTTCATGTTCCCCTTGTGCTGGGGACACAGGGGTCCTGGATAAAAATTGATTGATTGAATAAACCTCAGCTCCAGAGGCCACATTTATCTGCGTAATGGAAAAGCCATTTAGCTTTCTAAGAGAAATGAGCAACGTGTCATTTCCCCAGCATTGAAGGATTTCACACTACGAGTGTTTGCTGTGGAGAAGCTGTGAAGCTGGTTATTTTCTGAAGGTTTTAGCAGTTCTTAACCGTGCATTTTGTGGGAAAAGCTGCCCTTCTCATTCCAGCTGCCGTGCAGAGCTGAAAGGTGGTGTTTAGAAAGCACAAATCCACAGCCTCCCTTCCTGCTGGACCACAAGTATTTATCCCGTGAGGGAAAGTGGGCTGTGCTCCAGTCCAAACTGCCCCTCGGGGGTCCAGCAGCAAATGGAAACTGGGCGTCAGATGCTGAGAGAGTCTCTTAAGGTTTTGAGAAAGTGTGCTGGAAGCCTCAGAGCAAACCTTTTGAGCATCGGGTTTATGAGCAGCAATAAAAGTTGTGCTGTTATTCTAAGTAAATAGAAAAGAACTCAGAGAAAGTTTCAAAGTGCCTGTTAATAAGGGGGGGAGGCTGTTCTGAGGGGCCTGCTGCTGGGGGCTTTGCAGTCTAAGATCATCTCCAGCACGACCTCCCGACTCCATCTGAAACCTCTTAGCTGTAGGAACTCTATTTTGTTTTTTCTTGGAACGATTCAGTCCACCCAACTTTTGCCCCCAGGATTTAGCACCTGAGGTTCTTACCGACCTCCGGTCAGGGATCCCTGGATCACTGGAACCCAAAAGAATTCTAAATTCTTCTATGGGGAAATCTTTAGTGATAGCCCTTATTTCAGTTCAGGTCCAAGGTTTAAATTCTGTGCTAGTGGGCAGTGAGTTCCCACAGAAGCTTCCTTGGTAAGGAGCCCCTTTCCCCCAGGGGTCGAGAGGAGCCTGTTCGGGCAGCTGTGGGGTAGAGCTGGGTGCAGGAAGCTGGGGGGCTGGGGGGCTGGGGGGCTGGGTTTGGTTTGGAGTTCATTGCCCTTTGTTCTGTCTTTGGCCTTTTGTTTCTCCAATGAGCCTTTAAGCGAAGCTACTGTGGAGGTGGATTGTCCTCGAGCAGCCACCAGTACCGATCTTGGACACCCCCCCCCGCCCATGTAAGGCACCCTCCACTGCACAATTTTGTTCTTGTAAATTTTCTAAAGTGGCCACCATATGACAAATCACCCTTCCTCAGCTCCACCCACGAGACGAAGTCCCAGGTCCGGAGTGTGAGCAGGTGTAAGAAGCAGGACTTGAGCAGACGAGGAGTGGGAGTTTTCGAGCAGGACACCCCATTGGGCTGTGGTTAAAAGGAACGCCTCTCGGCCCCGGGCCTTTCGGCTCAGCCCCTTGGACCCTGCTCTGACCCTAGTGGGATCCCCGGTGTGTGCAAGTTCCCGAAGGTGCCTGGGACTGATGCAGGCAGTGAACTGGGTAGAAAAGGAGGCTCGTTACCTTGGAGTGAGAGAACGCAGCCCAGGCTGGGGGTGGGCTTAGTGGCCTCACAGATTCTCAAACTACAAATATTAGGGATAGAATATTGAAGTGTAGAGGATAAATGAAACGAAACCAAATGGAAGGTCTGATGATAGAACAGAAACCAAAACCAGACCAAAGATGCCTAAACCAAAATCCTGAATAGAAGGCAGGTGAACTCGACGCAGATTGAGTCCAGATGTAGGAAGGGGTCACCTGGGGCTGCGGGGTCTCAGTGATCGGACAGCAGACACCGAAGGGTCTGTCGTGGATGCCTCACCTGGCCGGTCGCCGGAGCCCGCAGCCTCAGAGAGCACTTGTGCATCTCGCTGGGGCCTCCAAAACTGTGGAAGACAAATCAGAGTCAAGTGTGAGGACCACGGCATTTTATTCGGGACACCGAAGTTTTGTTGCAGCAAAGAAAGCCAGAAGGGAGGTAGCTTCGGGGTCTCAGGGAGGGCAAAGGGTTTTTATTGACATAGGAAGGACATTAACTTGACTCGTATTGATCAGGCCAGGGTTTCTCCTTCTCAGAGGGGCAGGTCTGTGGCAGGTGGGCTCTGTTTTGTGCTGGGTCAGAGGTAATGAGTTAGGGGCTTGGTTGGCTATCTGGGTCAGCTGCCTTGGGGGGATTTCAATTTCCAAAAGAGGCTTCTTGGCTCTGAGAGGCCCAGGGCTTTCTCAGTACAATTTCATCTTGCGGCTCAAACACACAAGGAAGCGAGAACCGAAAGCTGATGTAGCTGGAAGGGAAGAAAAAGGGACTCGGGTGAATTGTTGAGACACTGGCTACCATCGTCAGTCCATGCTGGAATTAATAAAACAGAGTAAAGAGGGAAGACAGGAAGGTGCTGGGTCTGCCCTGGGTTTGGGCTCTGAACCCACATACAGCCCTGTGCCTCGCTGTGGGGGACCCCTCTGCTTACTACCAGACTGCTTATTAAAGGTAAGCAATCCTATTTTGATTTGCAATCACCCTCCTCAATCTAGAGAGCACCCAGGTCCACAGCTCCTCCAGTCAAGACTGGGCTTCCCTGGGACCCCGAACCCCTGTGCAGTTCTGTCTCCTGAATCCTCCTTAAGGTATCATCATGCTGTTTCCCTGCCTGGGGTGTTGGGAGCTCCCCAGTGCTAGTATTGTTGGCTTGATGGGCTTAGAATCATGAGGGTCCATTTATCCCCCAAAGAGGTTCTTGCCTTCCCTTGGTGTGCTGCATTTATGCTGAGAAGAGAGTATAGGGACCAGTGTTCCTTTATTCACCATTTTCACTTGTATTTTTCATAGCTGCTGTAATATACTTAGTGTCATACTATTGGCACTTGTTGGCTCATCTATTTCATCACTGAATTGCTTCCAGCTATCCTTGAGTGCTCAGTAAACTGACACATAAATACACATTTAAGATCATTTCAGTTCTCAGTAGTGAAGGCAACGGAGGCCAATGGTGCTTGAGCTCAGCTTCTGATATGGCTTGGGGCAGTAACACAGCCAGGTGTGGCTCCCAGAAGAGGGTTTTGCTTCAGACTAGAAAGTTTTGCCTTGTTTGTCATATGGATACCAAATTGTTAGTCATGGTTGTAGCCTATCCTGATCTGAGGAGGCCCTGGGATTCTCCACTGGATTGCTCTGCATGTCCCTGTTGGGAACTAGCAAGGATCAGCTAGATATGTAATTTGTCATCTGCCTGCCATGTGCCGAGCTTTTACATGGAAAGATGAGTGAGGCAAACTCCCTGGTTAGAGCTTAACAGGCTGGTGAGCTCTTGGACCCTCACTTCCTGTCTGTCCTCCAGTCTGAATTCCCTGGGGTTTTACAAAGACATGGAAAAGGCAGACACTGGTGTTGCCATCTCTGCTCCCTTAACATAAGTGGGGTTTGTGTTTCTCAACTGCTTTTCTCAAGGTGGGAAGATGCCCGGTGATGCTGCCTAATAGAAGCCCTTCAGGCAGAAGGAAAATGATGCCTGACGGGAATCTGGACCTACTCACAGGAATGAAGAGCCTGGGGATGGTAACCAGTGGGTAAATATAATAGGGATTTTTCTCCTAAATTAAATCTCTCTAAGAGACAACTGGCGACCATGAGGACACACTGAAGAAACTGCATTTCCAGAGAGATACATCAAACAGGACTGAAAATGGACACTTGGAAGGGATTCGTGATAGACCTGCCAATGGAGCCCTCTGGTGCCCAGACGGGCAGAGGGGCCCCTGGGAATCCCCAGCCGCACTCTTTTACCCACATGGGTGATTCCAGCATGAACACGGTACCACAAGAACGAGTGGATCGCAGCTTCCACCTCAGATTTCGGGACCTTTGATGAACAGAGTGGCCCCGGAGAATCCCCAGCCTGAAGCCTTTGTCAACATGGGTGATTCCAGCATGAACTTGCTGTCTCAGAATCCAGCTGATCCCATACCCCTGATGAACAGGATGCCCCTCGAGACTCCCCAGCCAGACCGTTTTATCAATACGCATGGTCCAAGCATGAACTCGGTGCCTCAGGATCGAGGCAGCTCCTCAGTTTGGAGGAAGCATCATGACCATACCTCATTCTCCCACGAACAGCATGCAGAATTGGAGTCTCTATTCAGCCAGACCATGTTTCCAGACAAAAATACCCAGAAAGAACTTGCTCTGAAACTCAACATAGAGGAGTCAAGAGTGAAGATTTGGTTCAGGGACCAGCGATCCAAATTGAGGAAGCAGCAGCAGCAGCAACAGCGATCACTAGAGAAACGAAGCCAGATCCTTCCAGCCAAGGAGAATGTGCACATCTCATCCAGAGCAAGCACCAATCCTTACTCTTTTTTTCCTGTGGTTTCACATTCCTACAGCTTCCTTCCACATCAGCCATTAGGCCCTTCCAACTGGGCACGGGACTCTGACTTCTCTGGGAATCGCACAAGTGAAACCCAAATGCAAGACCGAGAGTTGGAAATGCTTGTGGCCTCAGTTCCTGCTTTGTACTCTGATGCTTATGACATATCCCAAATCATGGAATTGTACGGTTTTCCTGATGAGAACGAGATAGCCAGCTCTTCCTTCAGCTGTCTATATGAGTATCTCTCACCCACAAGACCTCAGCTAGGAGGACAGGGTAACATGCTCAGCAATTCTGCTCGTCCAGCTGTAGGTCTCTCTCCAGAGCAAACCTGGTCCAGTGGGACAAGCCAAGGCTTTGAAGCCTACCGCCTCAGATACAGCCTGGAGTTCCACAACCCCTCCAGTATGGTGGACTATGGATTTCTGCATCAGAGTAACAGCAAACAGTATAGGCCTCACAGAAGTAGGGTCTCCCACCCCTTGCACTTGCCTCTCTTCACTCCTTTGTCTACGTTTTAACTCAGATATCATGGAAAACTTGTAAAAACTAGAGATTTTCCAAGTATAGCTCAGCACCACACAACCAGCCCCCACAACTCTCCCCGGGGAAAGGCCTTCCCGGCTCCTCAAGTGGCCAGTGAGACTCCATGTCCTCTTCCCAAAACTATCTTGTACTTTTTAAAGGAGTGATATAAAGACTGGGGCATTTAAGGTCATTCACTTTTTTTTTTCATAGACTTTTTTTTTAGAGCAGTTTTAGGTTTACAGAAAATTTGTGCAGAAAGAGAACAGAGTTCTCATATAACCTCTCTCACCCCCATCCCCTGCACAGTGTGGTACATTGTTACAATTAATGAACCTATATTGATAGAATATTATTACCCAAAGTCCACAGTTTACATTAGGGTTCACTCTTTCTGTTGTTTATTTCTATGGGTTTTGACAAATGCATAATGTCATATATCCATTCCAGTATCATACAGGATAGTTTCATTGTCCTAAACATGAACTAGACACCACCTATTCATCCCTTCTCCCATATTTGGAACCCTTGGCAACCACTGGTGTTTTTACTGTTTCTATAGTTTTGCATTTTCCAGAATGTTGCAAAGTTGGAATGTTACAGCATGTAGTCTTTCCAGACTGGCTTCTTTCACTTAGCAATATTTATCTAAAGTTCCTCCATGTCTTTTCATGGCTTGGGAGGTCATTTCTTTTTATTGCTGAATGATGTTCCATTATATAGATTTACCACAGTTGGTTGACCTATTCACTCTCAGAGAACATCTTGGTTGCTTGCAATTTTTGACAATTATAAATAAAGCTGTTATAAATAAAAACAAAACAACAACAACAGAAAAGAGACAACTGGCTACTTTAAGTAGACTAACAGATGTGTGTTGTGGGTTTTTGACACATGTGAAAGTAAAAGCTATGTCAGGAAAGCTGAAAAGAGAGAAGTAGATATAAACTCTAGCCAGATCAAAGAGAAAAAGAGAGAAGACACAAATTACAATATCGGAGCTAGGTGGTAGCCATCAGGACTCCTGTTTGCTTGCTCCAAGCTCCACGAGCCCTTGATGCTCCAGCCTGTGCTTGCTCTGACCTTTTCCTGCACAAAAGCTGGAAAGTCACGTTTTCACTCTGGATCTGGGAGGAAGACATTTCTTCAGAATTTGCAACTTTGGGAAACTACAGAAAATAAATCCGGATTGCATGATTTATTCCCAGAGTCCATGAATACAAAATTCTCCCAATAACTTCAACTTTTTATGAGTATTTGGCACCTCAAGAATGAATAATTTGGGCAACTTGGTGTCCATAGGATTTTCTTTCTCTTTGCAATATTTAGAGGAAACATTTTTCTCAAGTGACTGTTATTTCAGAAGAAACTAGAAGCAGGGTGAAGTGGAGGCAGGCTCTGGTCACCCAGGTGGAGGGCAGCAGCTGAGAGCCAGGTGGCCTGCCCCTTCCAGAGGAGTGAGTGAGAGCAGGGGAGTCGAGAGCTGTGGGGCAGCACGTCATGCAAAATTCAGTGCCTGCTGTTTGCGGGCCTCCGTGCGTGCAGGGCAGGCTGAGTGCAGGGCTAGCGAGGTCACCCCAAAGGCCCCAGGGGCAGATGGGGGCCTTAAAGGAGCCCCAGGGAGTGGTGGGGGCTGTGACCTACACCCCAAGGATGCATACGCCCCACTGCAATGTGCCTGCTCCCAGATGTGCCCCCCAAAGATGGATCCCTGTTTCCAGTGGTCGTGTTGTGTGAGCCAGGCTGGTCTTGCCGTCTGAGATCTGCTGTGTGTGGCTTGTGAAATGGAACAGATGAGTTATTGTGCTGTTGCCACGGACCCTTGGATTCTCAGGGGTGGGAGAAGGAACCTGTGGTCCTGAATTTGAGTTGGAAATATTGGCTTGAATGAGTGATACATTGTATCTTTAAAACGTATATGTATTGTTTTGTCTACAGAGAAGGCCAACAGCAATGACCCACTCAGGAAAAGTGAGCCCTCCAGCACTCTCTCTAAGTCCAGGGCTTCCTGGAGAAAGTGATTCTGGTTCCCGGGCAGGGAAAGTCCAACAAGCTCCCTGATACTGTAGTTTGTCATTCCAGAAAGCAAGGAGGCCCCAGGGAATTACCAGGCCAGGAGAACCAGGCTCCCATGGCTGAAGACAGTCGGAGCTTCAGTAAGGGTGAAACAAACCAAATGCTCCAAACGTAGGAGTTGCCAGTTTATCAAAAACAGACACCCCCTGGCCCGTGGAGGTGCCGGGACTGTGCCAGTGGGAACCCGGCCCCGATGCCGGAAAGTGTTTACAGAGTCCAGCTAAAGCAGAAGACAGGGGGACCAGGATGCCCCATGGAGCGGGCCTGGGTGGTGGCCCGCAGGGGGCAGGGGGACCCCGGAAGGAGAGGCGTTGGATATCACAGCACCCCCTTGACATCTCCGTGACATAAAACCGAGCCTGGAGCTGACGGAGCCTTTAGATCTAACCAGGAAATAACAGGGAGGAGCGTGGGACCCAGCAGCACAGACTGTGGACGAGCACCAGTGTCCCCCCAAATAGATGGGGGCGTCATGGCCGCTGGGTTTATGCTTCTCAGGTCTCCCTGGGACTCGGCCTCTGGATGGTGCCCCTCACTGGCTGCCCTCCTGCCCCGGGGCACTTCCCGGCCCCACCACAGTGTCCCCAAATCTCCCGCGTGGTTACCACAGAGCCCTCTGCTAAGACCAGGGGAAACCTGTCAACCTGCTATTGCCCGATGTCACCTGGATTAGGATCCTGGTTTGAACCAACTGTCACACACGATGTCCGTGAGAGGGCTGGGGCCCTCGCCTGCAGATGTGACTGCGTGGTTAAAATTTCAGGCGTGATAATGGCATTTGGTTAGGCTGAACAGACGGCCTTTTAGAGACGCTTGCTGATATTTACGGAACATTTACAACTGTGTATTAGCTCTCTGGGATCTCCTTAACCCCTCTGGGCCGCGTCACCTCTGCTTCCCAGCCAGCCCCCTCCCTGCCTCCTCCTTCCGCCCTCAGTCCCGTTTGCCCGACCCCCTTCTGGCTATTCCCCTTCTCCTGGGAGCTGGAAAGTTCTTCTCTTTGTAGGGAAGGAGTGGATGCGCCGGCTGGGTCTGGGAAGGGGCAGGGGGAGGCGAGCAGCAGGCGCCCCTGACCACACCGGGACCCCTCACCGCTCTGCCCCGTGCGCGGACGCGTTCATTCCCGGAGCCTGGCTGCACCTCTGGGAAATGAGACAATTGCTTTACGGGTTCTGGTGAATACTAGGCAAATGTGCTGCCCCCAGGCCTGCTCCAGCCCCCGGGCTCATCTCCCCTGCCCACGGTCCCAGCCGCAGAGGTTAACTGAATTCAAATCACCAGCCCCGTACATTTTAATATTCTTTACTTTGCAAATGAGAAACTTAGTTTATCTCCCTTCCCGGGTTGCTGCCCCATTTGGGAAATCTAAATGATGATTCCTAAGTCTGTGCCGGGTCTTTCTGGTCAAGAAAGTGCCACATCTGGGCACCTTAAAACAGTCAAGTTTCCTCGCTCGCAGCGCTGGAGGCTAGTGGGCTCGCGGGCGGCGCCCCCTCTGCAGCCCCGTAGGGGAGGGTCTGTCCTGACCCTTTCTAGCTTCTGGGGTCCTCTGCTTTCTGCTCCTCGTCCTATGGCGTTTTCCCCTTGTCCGTCTATGTTTTCTCTCTTTATGAGGATGCCTGTCAGGGTATCGTGCCCACCCTACTCCAGTTTGACCTCTCGGGACCGGGTTTGGACTCGGACGTGCCTTTCTGAGGGTCACCACTTATCCCACGGTGGCTCCGAGGGCTGGTGCGTGGCGGGAGGTCACAGGGCCCTCCCTGGTGGCTGCATGTTGGAGACGTGGGACTGTGTTTCTCCTCCGGGGTCACCACTGGTCACAGGCTGGCTCTGGCCGCCCACGCAGCCCCCAGGCCCCTGAGCTGCCCTCTGTGGGTGGAAGTCGCTGCCTCCCGCCTGCTTTGCTTCTGGCCCTCACCCTGGGGTGACGTCCTGTTTCCCCAGCTACCAGAAGGAAGGCGGACCAGGACACCTGCATTTCTCCCTGCATTTCTCCCCAAGGGTCCTGCCCTCCAGCCCCCCACCCTGGGTCCCCTCCCCTCCCCCAAGGGAGCGACTGCTTGCCTAGAAAGGTCGCTGATGCCTTCCAGCCCCTAGGAGCATCACGTTCATTGGGGAACTGCACGAGATGCTCAGACAAGTCCTCGCTTGAGCCCATCTGGGTCCTGCTGGCACTGGAGGGCACCCAGGCTCCACTCTTGAAGCCACGATGGGAGTCTGGGTCAGCAGGACCCCTGGATGGGTGCATCATTCTCTCCTTACCTGGCCCAAGTTTACCTTGCTCCCCTCACCTTGGCCCACAGGTGAGTCCTGTGCACTCAGGGCCCCTGAAGGCCCTGGGCTGGGGACTAGCAGTCCCCCAACCCAAACCTACTTTCCCTCCGAGAGATCTTGGGGTGCAAGGCACAGGCAGGAGCCAGGGGACAGAGGCCCAGCTACCCGCACCTGCAGTTCAGGCCCTCCATGCAGTGTGGCTGAGCACCTGGGTGGGAACTCCTCTGAGGCCCGGTCCCCAAGTCTGCGAGGCCCTCAGTCATCGCTGGACGTGTCTTTCTGGAACCAGCTCTTTCAGCCTTGCCCGAGTCTCCTCTAGCCCGATTTGGGCCTGTCCATGCACAGCTGCTCGACTCTCCAAGCACAGATGAAGCCTGGAAGTGGGAGGCAGAGAGGCCTGTCGTCACCTTTGGGTCTCTCCTGAGCTGCACACGGGGCTCAGCCCAAGAGCAGGGGTCGGCAGCTGCGGAGAGTTCTCCCGGGGACAGCTCCAGGAAGGACCCCTGCTCCTGCTCGGGCACCAGGTGGACGTGCTGGGGGCTGGGAGCTCGTCCAGCTCTCCTCTGCCCTCACCCAAGGCCTGGTATGGCCACAGCCAAGCTGCTCCAGGTTGTCACAGTCCTTTATGCCTGGAATGGAAAGTTCCAGAAACTCCCCGGTCTTTAGGGGTGGGTGGGGCACATCAGCAGTGGGATCAGAATTTCCCACCCCAGGAGCACAGTGGCGTCCACTCAGGACTGAGTCAGGCTCACGGCCCACGTGGGGGTCGGGATCCTCCCCGCCCGTCCTGCCGGCAGGGCCTTGCCTTGGTCGGAGCTGGCCAGTTTTATTTAGGAATATCCTGGCTTTATTTAGGAATATCCCGGGTTTAATTAGGAATATCCCGGCTTTATTTAGCAATATCCCGGCCACCAAGTGCTGCCCCCGGGAGTTGGGGTGAGTCAGCCCACCCCATGACGGGGAGGGGCTGGACCCTTGCGACAGATCCCGAGGCGGGTTGGGTTACGGGGTGACCTGGCAGCAGGCTCTTCGGGGTGCTGACTCGCGGAGGGGTCTCCTGTCTCCTGTGGCGGGTGGTGGGAGCTGACCAGGCAGGCGGCACCCTAAAGGCACCCGGCTTCTCCAGCCCTTGCACCCGGCTCTCAGTCTCACCTTGGGGTATCCACCCCCCCGGAACCACGGAAGCCCTGCTTTTCCTCCAGCTCTCCCGCAGATGAGATGCACTCTCTCCCCTGTAACTTCCACTGCACGGAGCAGCCCGTCAGTGTTGACGCTCACACCCAAGAGCACGGGGACTGGCGTAGGTGTGCTGCCGTGTCTGAGCAGGCGTTCAAGTTAGCCTGTTTCTTCTAAACTAGAGTGCCTGGTTTAATGGTGGAAACAAATTGTGAACTGTGATGTTTCCACATTTTCAATCTGTGCCTGTTTCGAGGGGCCTAAGCTATGGATCTTTGTGTGTAGACAGAAGTAGTGAATTCGGGGGCCTTGCTGGGGAGGTGGATTTGGAAGAGAAAGTTCTGGCTGCACCATGCCCCTCCCTGTGTCTGGGGCCCTGGGCTGTGGGGCAGGAGAGGGCATTTGGGGAGCTGTTCTCCAGCCTCCCGACCCCACTGGGGACCCCAGGGCAGACGAAGCTGCAGGTGGACTCAAGCACTGTGCTTTGTGTGGATGAACCTGTTGGGATTGAGTGTGGGGCTTGTAAAGCTCAGGCCACGCCACCGTCCCTAGGGCTGAGCCCGGGCTGTGATTTGACTGAAGGGCTGGGAGGGGGGCTTCTGGCGGTTTTTGGATAAGGTGGCCTTGTTCTTAAAAAGCAACAAACAGTGGGCAAGTGAAATGATAAACCAATTCCATTTATGATATCACCAACCATGAGATACTCAGAAATACATATATATAACAAAATATGTGCAGGACATATACGCTGACAATGGTCTTAAATTAATGGAGAGTGCGCGGTTGTGGGCTGGAGACTCAGCACTGTTGAGATGCTGGTTCTCCCCAAATCAATCAAACCCAGCGGGCTCTTCAGGGGCAGCTGACTGGCTGAGTCACAACTTCCCGTGAAGCCGCAGTGACCCTGACTGCTAGGTTGGTGTGAGGTGGACACAGATCTGGGGAGAACAGGAGAGAAACCAGAATGAACCCACACACCTGTGACCCACAGAGTCCATCGAAGGTGCCAACGTCTCCCACAAATTCCACAAAGAATCCACGAGGGAAACAAAAACCCTGGCCCCTATGCACACTGCACATAAAAACAAGCTAAAAAATATAAAACTTCTAGAAAAACGAAGGAAAAAGTGCTTTGTGACCTTGAGCAGGCTGCAGGGAGCCAGAGGTAAACATGCATCCTCTCTAGGTCAGTCACAGCCACTGTGCACCTCTGCCGCGTGTAGAGGCTGCCCCAGACACTGCGACTCACAAAAGCTGGAGTCTGGGCCATGGGCTGTGGTGGGCCGACCCTGAGGTAGGACACAAGACACGATGAGGAAATAATAAACACTGACAGACAGGACGCTGCGCCCAGCAGGGAGGGGGGCCGGACGTGACCGGCCCCTGGCCCCTCGCACAGGGCCGGCAAGTTGAGGGTGGAGGGTGGTGGCAAGCGGGGTCTCACGTTGTGCTGAGGGCACAGCTGTCCATGGCCACACTTGACTGGGTGGGAGCCAGACGGGAAATGCCTGAGATTTGGAGGCACGGCGCCTTCAGCACATCTCAGGTGACAAACACGGTGATGTGGACGCATTTTCTCCTCCTGTGACAGCCGAGTCTAATGGGTGAGCTTTGAACGTGGATGCTTGGCAGCAATGCTGGAAGCTGGCAGACAGTGCATTTTAACTGAGGATATAAGAGGCTTTCAACGTCCGTCTTCTGCCTCGTACATCGTCCACAGTCCCACCCTCCAGAGCTCGCCGTGGCTGACATTGTGGTGAGGAACCTATTTTAATCTTTCTTTTAAATATAAAATTGATCCATACTGAAGAAGATATGTCCTGACCAAGCAGGGATTATCCCAGGAATGGATTTGAAATTCAATCAGTGTCAGTCACCATATTAAAAAGGATAAAGGGAAAACAACAAAACAAAGATAATTATTTCAATAGATGTGGTAGAAGGATTTGATAGTTTAACAGTCATTCATAAAACAAACAAAAAACAACATCCCTCAGCAAATGAGGAATAGGATGGGGTAGAAGGAAATTCCTCAATTGGGTAAAGAATGTTTATGGGAAACCTACAGCTCATGTCGGAGGCGAGCGCTGGCCGCTGTGTGCCTTCTGTGACCGTAAACCCGGCAAGGATGGCTGCGCTCTCTTTCAGTTGAACAGAGTGCTGGAGGCCATTGCTAGAGCAACAAGGCAAGAAAAAGAAATAAAAGGCATCCAGGTTGGAAAGGAAGAAAAACCATCTTTATTGGTGGGTAGCATGATCAAGTGTATAGAAAATTTTAAGGAAAATTAAAAAAAAAAGCCGTTAGGATTAATGATAGACTTTTAACAGCTTGCAGGATAGAGGGTCAATATTTGAAACCCCAAATTCTCTGAACATGTTTTTCTCTACCAGCAATGAACAACCTGGTGTCATTTACAAAATCTTCAGGGACCATAAAATACTCATGGAATGAATTTAACAAAATCTGTGCAAGACCTGTGCCCTGAAAACTACAAACATTGCTGGGAGAAATTAAAGAAGATCCAGGTAAATGGATAGAGGTTTGTGGGTCAGAAGATTCAGTGTCGTTAAACTGCCATTTGTCCTCAGACGGATTTGCCTCCAGAGGCTTTTTTGCGTAAATTGACAGGATTGGCACGGAAATGCGAAGAACCCCAACAGCCAAAGCAACCTGGCAAAGAGGAACGGAATGGAGGACTTCCCAGGCCCACGTGGTTGACGGGTGGTTTTGGGAAGGGAGGACAGATGCGTCCGTGGCTTTCTGGCCGTGGCAGGGGAAGGTGATTTCTGATGTCCACCGAGCCCGTGAGCCCGGGGTTACATGGGGGAGGCCTGGGCGCCATGTTCTTCATGGACGCTGTGAGGACGGGCAGTCTTGCTGCAAGGCCGTTCATGCCGCTGTGTGCTGGGGACCCTCCCGTGCCCCGGCCCCTAGAATCCCTGGCAGGGGTGGGCGTGTTGGGCCAGCCCCCCTGTGAGCTCCGTCACCTCTCTCTTCCCTTCTTTAAATCGAGTCTTCCCCTTTGGGGGGATTTTGTTAATCATCCCAAGACACACAAATTTGACCCAGAAGAGAGGCCCAGGGCATGGATGTCATCAGCAGGGACATAGGTTGCTGCCCGGCTGCACCCCCTGTCCCCGCCCCACATTTACTAGGCGGCTGCAGCCCGTGCGGTGGTGATGGCCGGAGACGATGCTCTCCCTGTCCCCTGAGCTCGGAGGCGAGCGAGTGGCTGCTTGGGGTGGGCTCTGCATGAGGGCCCCGATGGGGCTGGGGGCCGAGTCATCCCATGTCTCCATGGCCTCCTCTTCAGGGTCTGTGACTTCTGGCTCCCCCTCGCTGACTCTGTCTGAATTTCTCCTGCTCGGAAAGTTCCAGTAATCCAGATTATGACCCACCTCATCCAGTTGGACCTTAACTGAGACAATCTCTCCAGAGGTCCTGTTCATGAGGACTCATATCCACAGGAATGAAATAAGATTTAAGAACATGTGTTTTCCTGGGGTACGTAATTCAACCTACCACAATACTGGAACAATTTTTGAAAACAAAACTCACCTCAGCAGTTTGGCCAAGGAGAGCAGAAACATGTGAGAATGGTTGCAAAAAAAAAAAAAAAAAAGTTTAGGGAAATTGTAACAACTATTTTGAAGTGGTAACGCAGCATGGAATTACTGCACAGATGAAGCGGAGACTCTCTTGGGGGTGGGGGTGGGAGACGTTTCCTCCCGGCAGAGCCTGTGGCCTCCCAGACCCCAGACCTGCTTTATTTCCAATAATAGCAGGAATTCTGGGCCAGTGGTGCTTCCAGGGGCTGGCCTGGGAGTGACAAGCCCAGGGCCCCGTGCTAACAGTGGAGCTCCCCGTGACACAGCCTTTGAGGCCCCTGGGTCAGAGCACAGCTTTTTGGGGGGGCATCTCTTGGTAAGGGGAAGGCTGCTCCTCCACACGAGGGAATTGTCCCACTGAGACAGCTTCTGCTGGGTTTGATAAATGGCAGCTGAAATACGCCTTGTGCACTTTCCCATTGCGAGAGCATCTTGTTAGTCATGAATAAAAACACACCAGAATCTAGAATAAGCAAAGTGAAGCAAGCAGAAATAAAAAGTGAAGGAATATTAAAAAGCAAGATAAAGGACAGTCCTGAACCCCAAAGAGTATACATAGAATCTGTATTACTTGCTGCAGAAACTGAAGATTTCTAGTTACCAGCCCTGCAGCAACTGGGCACTTTTTAAAAAGCTGCCACAAACTGACAAATGTGGAGGACGGATTACACTGTGGCACCCACCCAGCGGGAGAGCCGAGCACGGAGGAGACAATCCCGAGGTGCCGCAGCCCAGCGGGGCTCAGCCGGACCCCAGCGGAGGCGCCGCCACCCGGGGTTGGCTCGGGAGCCCCTGTCTCCCCAGGGTCGTCACCTCCGTCACCTGGGCCTGGTCACCTCCGTCACCTGGGCCAGGTCACCTCCGTCACCTGGGCTGGGTCACCTCCGTCACCTGGGCCTGGTCACCTCTATCATCTGGGCCGGGTCACCTCCGTCACCTGGGCCGTCACCTCCGTCACCTGGGCCGTCACTTCCATCACCTGAGAGCCGCTGGGGAAACAAGGCCAGGGGCTGGGACGGGCTCCTGCCCTGTAGCTGACTATTCAATAGAAGCCCCCACGGTAGCCGCAGCTCCGGGGATGAAACCGTCTGGACCTGGAGGGAGGTGGGCGTCCCTGAGAGGGCGGCGAGGGCGAGGGAGGACTGACCCCGCCAGGCCCGGGGCTGCAGCCCAGAGAGCGGGCAGGGGGCGAGGGAGACCCTGGCCGGGGCTCGGAGCTCGGCGCGCAGGAGGGGTCCAGGGGCGGCCAGGCAGCGGCGGAGGCGGCCGAGGGGGGCGGCACAGACTGACCCGCAGCTGCTGCCCTCGGGAGGCTCGGGCTGCAGGCGGGGCTGAGGCTGCCATGTCCGGACGGCGCTGGGAGGTGGGGCGCGGTTGGCTGATGTGTGCGAAAGTCATGGGAGAAGGAATCTCGCGGCCCCAGGCTCACGCCACATCCCTGCTTGGCCGCTGGTGGACTCGCTGCAGCTGTGCTCTGAGTCGCAGAGACGGCGCGGCGGCTGCTGGCTCCCCAGGCCTGGGTGACCCTTGGGGAAGCGTGTGTGTGTGTGCACGTGTGTGTGTGCATGTGCATGTCTGTGTGCTGTGTGGCGTGTGTGCACACCTATGCCTGCATGGATGCCAGTGTGTGTGTGCATGTGTGTGCACATGACACCGAGATAGCAGATCCCCTCCGCTGTGGACTGGTGCTAAAGGAGGAAGCACAAAACAGTTTGACTTCTCACTTTAAAGAGACTGACCCCTGCCTTGGGATGACCTTTAGCCCTCTACCTTGGGTGACCTCTGCATTGCATTGGGCATCTGTTTTCCGATGCACGGGCCCTCCCAGTTCTGGGATCTGATTTTGTGCAGCACCAGCTGGCTCCTCCCTGCCCCTTCCTCCTGAAGCTAGGAGAGGTGCCCCCCAGGGGCCACTGGCGGAAGGCAGAGGGAGTGGGCAGGAGTGGGCAGGGACCGCTGCCTCTGGGTGGGAACCCAGTTGTGCTGGTTTGGGTATATTATGGCCCCCAAAAGCCGTGTTCTTTAATGCAGTCTTGCGAGGGCAGACATTGATCTTTTGATTAGGTTGTTTCCATGGAGATGTGGCTCATCCAGCTATAGGTGATACTTTTTTTTAAATTTTATTTTGAAATAAATTCAAATTTACAGGAACAGTTGCAAAAACAATACAAACCCCATACGCAGAACTCCAGCATACCCCAACCCCCCACCCCCGATACTCTGATCCACCACCTTTAACATGTTGTCACACCATTTCTTTCTTTCCCTCCCTATCATCCATCATCTATTGCTCTGTCTTCTGAACATATGAGAGCTAGCTGCGCAAATCCTTGAACAAACAATATAATTCACATATACAATTCCCATGAACAAGAACATTCTTTTATGCAACCCCATTAAGCACAGCTAAGAAGTTCAAGAAATTCAACATTGATACAAAGCTTACATTCTATATTTCCTTTTTTTTTTTCTTATGTCTCAACTGTGTCCCTTTGAGCCTCCTGTCCTCCATCCTCAGATCCCATCCAGGATCATCCTTGGCATTTAATTGTCATTATCTATTTAGACTGTCTTTTTTTTTTTTTTTTTGTCAGTTGTGGCAACATATATACAGCCTAAATCTTCCCATTTCAACCCCTCCCTAGCATTCCGTTAGTGGGATTAATCACATTTAGAATGTTGCAATGCTATCACCTTCCCACCATCCATTACTAGAAATTTCCCTTCACCTCAAACAGCAACACTACTCTCATTTCTTAACTCCCCATTTCCCCTTCCCCCACTTCTCACAACCCGTACTCTACCCCTCATCTCTATGGTCATATTCTCTGATAATTTCTTTGTGTTTACTGTGGGGCTTAAATTTAACCTCTTAAATCTATAACAGTCTTGTTTTTCTTTGATACCAACTTAACTTCAATAGGACACATAAACTATGTTCCTATACTCCTCCATTCCCCCACCTTTACGTAGTTCTTGTCAAAAATTACATATTTTACATTGAGTCCCAAACCACTGATTTATCATTACAGTTTATGTATTTTAGATCCTGTAGGAAGTAAATAGTGGAGTTACAAATCAAAAATACGGTAGTATTGGTATTTATATTTACCATGTGATCTTTACTGGAAATCTTGATTTCTTCATGTGGTTTCAGTCAATTGTTTAGTGTCCCTTCCTTTCAGCCTTCTCAATTCCCTTAAGCATTTCTTATAGGACTGGTCTACTGGTGATGAAGTCCCTCAGCTTTTGATTATCTGGGAATGTTTTCATATTCCCCTCATTTTCACCCTCCAGTTGTTTGTGAATTTTCTAAGTCTCTGATGGTTATTGACTTCTATTTGTATTCCATTGTGGTCAGAGAATGTGCTTTGAATAAATTCAATTTTTTTTTAAATTTATTGAGACTTGGCTTATGTCCCAGCTATATGGTCTATTCAGGAGAAAGATCCATGATCACTATAGAAGAATGTGTGTCCTGGTGATTTGGGATGTAATGTTCTATATGTGTCTGTTAAATTTCTCTATATCTCTCCCTCCTTTCTTTGTTTCTCTGTCAGTAGGGCTCCCTTTAGTATCTGAAATAGGGCAGGTCTTTCATTAACCAATCTCTCAGCGTTTGTTTGTCTGTGAAAAATTTAAGCTCTCCTGCAAATTTGAAGGAGAGTTTTGCTGGATAAAGTATTCTTGGTTGGAAATTTTTCTCTCTGAGAATTTCAAATATCTCATGCCACTGCCTTCTCGCCTCCATGGTGGCCGCTGAGTAGTCACTAGTTAGTCTTATGTTGTTTCCTTTGTATGTGGTGAATTGCTTTTCTCTTGCCACTTTCAGAACTTGCTCCTTCTCTTCAGTATTTGACAGTCTGATCAGAATATGTCTTGGAGTGGGTTTATTTGGATTTATTCTATTTGGAGTTCGTTGGGCATATATGCTTTGTGTGTTTATATTGTGTAGAAGGTTTGGAAAATTTTCCCCAACAATTTCTTTGAATACTCTTTCTAGATCTTTACCCTTCTGGGACACCAATGATTCTTAAATTTGGATGTTTTATTTTATCTATCATATCCCTGAGATCCATTTTGATTTTTTTGATTTTTTCCACATTCTTTCTTTTGTTCTTTCATTTTCCATTTTGTGGTCCTCGAGGAGGCTGAGTCATTGTTCAGCTTCCTCTAATCTTGTATTATGAGTATCCAGAGTCTTTTTAATTTGGCCAACAGTTTCTTTTATTTCCATAAGATCATCTATTTTTTTATTTACTCTTGCAATTTCTTCTTTATGCTCTTTTAGGATCTTCTTCATGTCATTTATATCCTGTGCCAAGCTCTCGCTGTTTGTCCTTAGTTCTTTGATTAATTGTGCCAATACTGTGTCTCTTCTGATCTTTTGATTTGGGTGTTTGGGTTTGGGTTCTCCTTACTGTCTGGTTTTATCATATGCCTTAAGATTTTCTGTTGTTTTTGGCCTCTTGGCATTTGCTTTGCTTGATAGGGTTCTTTCCGGATATTAAAAATTACCGATCTCTAATTTGTCAGATCTACAGCTTGGTGGCGTACACTTTCTCTAACTAACCAGCAGATGGTGTCTGCGAGTCACCTATTCCCCTCAAGTCAGTTCTCCCCAACTTTGTCTTTGTGGTGTGTGGGGAAATGATTCTTGTGGGGTTCAATTGGTGCACTAAGTTTGGGTGTATTGTTGGTGCTCTCTGCCCTTAATGTGAGGCATGTGTCTGGGTGGTTAGGGAGGCAGGGCAGCTTTAATAATCAAACCTCCCAGGTGTTCCTGGAGATTTAAGGCTGTTGCAAGAGCCTAAGCCTTCATTTCAGTCTTGCCACAGATCGTCTCTGCCACTGACTCACAAGTCCTTGGCACTGGTGTAGGGAAGTCACACAAGGAAACATGAAGATATGGCCCAGTCAAAGGAAGAAATTAGCATCACAACTGAGTTTCAGAAGTTGAAACAACTAACTATAGATGTTAAAACAACTCTTTTAAATCAAATCAATGAGGTGACAGAGAATGTGACAAAAGAGATGAAGGATATCATGCCAGTTTGAATGTATTATGTCCCCCAAAATGACATGTTCTTTAATTTAACCTTGTGGGGGCACACATATCAGTGTTGATTAGGTTGGAATCCTTTAAGTGTTTCCATGGAGATGTGACTCAATCAACTGTGAGTGAAATGTTTGATTGGATAATTTCCATGGAGATATGGAACCTGCCCATTCAGGGTGTGTCTTGACTTCATCACTGGAGTCCTATAAAAGAGCTCACAAACAGAAAAATCACAGAGCAGCTGAGAGTGACATTTTGGAGAGCAGCTGAGAGAGACATTTTGGAGACAGCTGCTGAAAGCAGGCTCTTGCTGATACTTTGGAGATACAAGCCCAGTTTTTGCTCCAGAGAAGCTAAGAGATGACAAAACACCCCAAGAGCAACATTTTGAAAAAAATCACAAGAGCTGAGAGAAGAGCTGGAATGCAACCCAGGATCAGCAGATGCCAGCCATGCATCTTCCCAGCTAACAGAGGTTTTCCAGATGCCAGTGGCCTTTTTCCAATGAAGCATTACAAACAGGAACAGATATAAAGAAGACACTGGGTGATCATAAGGAAGAATTAGTAAACTTGAAAAAACAAATGGCAGAACTTATGGGAATGAAAGGCACAATAGAAGAGAAAAACACACTGGAGACTTACAATAGCAGACTTGGAGAGGCAGAAGAAAGTATCAGTGAACTAGAGGACAGAACTTCTGAAGTCATACACACAAAAGAACAGATAGAGAAAAGAATGGAAAAATATGAGCAGGGTCTCAGGAAACTGAATGACAACATGAAGCACGTGAATATATGTGTTATAAGTGTCCTGGGAAGAGACAAGAAGGGAAAAGCATCAGAAAGAATAATACAGGAAATAATCAATGAAAATCTCCCAACTCTTATGAAAGACATAAAATTATAGGTCCAAGAAGTGCAGCATACCCTGTTCTGGTTTGCTAGTGCTGCTGGAATGCAAAATACCACAAATGGATTGGCTTTTATAAAGGGGGTTTATTAGGTTACAAAGTTACAGTTCAAAATGACTTTCTCCAAAATGTCAATGTCAGCTTCCAATGACCATCTTCAAAATGTGTCTCTCAGGTGCAGCACCTCTCCAAAGTGTCACTCTCAGTTGCTCTGAGTGCCTTCTGTTTGTCAGCTTTTTATATGGCTCCAGTGATTTAATTCAGACCCACCCTGAATGGGTGGGTTAACACCTCAATGGAAATTATCCAATCAGAGGTCTTGCCCACAGTTGATTGAGTCACATCTCCATGGAAGCACGCAATCAAAAGTTCCAACCTAATCAACACTAAAGCATCTGCCTCCACAAGACTGCATCAAAGAACATGGAGTTTTGGGGGACATAAAACATCCAAATCGGCACATACCCCAAACAGAATTGATCCAAATAGACCTACTCCAAACACTTACTAATCATATTGTCAAATGTCAAAGACAAAGAGAGAATTCTGAAAGCAGCAAGAGAAAAGCAATCCCATCACATACAGGGAAAGCTCAGTGAGACTAGGTGCAGATCTCTCAGCAGAAATCATGGAGGTGGGAAGGCAGTGGTACGATAAATTCAAGATACCAAAAGAGAAAAACTGCCAACCAAGAATCCTATATCCAGCAAAATTGTCCTTCAAAAATTAGAGAGAGTTCAAAATATTTGCAGATAAACAGTCACTGAGAGAGTCTGTGAACAGGAAACCTCCTCTATAGGAAATACTAAAGAAAGTACTACAGATAGGAAAAGACAGAAAGAGAGGTTTGGAGAAGGGTGTAGAAATGAAGATATCAGGAGATAGAAAGAGGATGGAGATCGGGCATTTGATATTGAAAGAGTATAGAATGTTCTAGAGGATTCACTTGTAAATATAGAAATGGATAACATGATACTGTGTGATGGTAGCACAATACTGAAAGTATACTGGAAAAAGATGATTGTGAATATGGTTGAAACAGGAAGGTTAGGGGTCTGTATGACACCAGAAGGAAATATAGAAGATAAAGACTGGGACTGTCTAACTTAGTGAACCATAGAGTGGTCAATGAGTGTGATTAAATGTACAAATATAAGAATGTTTTTGCATGAGGCAGCAGCAAGAAGGAATGAAGTTGTGAGGTGTGCAATAAACTGAATGGACTATGAGGACTGTAGGTTGAGTGAAATGAGCCAGAAATGAAAAGACAAACATTATAATGCTTTACTAATATGGACTAATAATAATGTGCAAACTCTGAGAATTGAATCTGGGAGCATGGGTTATAAGGAGAACACTTATGTAAAGTTTCCTAGATTGCAAGCTCTTACAGCAGTCACATCTATTCATGAGTTGTGAAAGTTACTTCTAAATTTTCAGATTCTGAGCTGTTTGTG
Organism: Choloepus didactylus; assembly: GCF_015220235.1. Taxonomy (NCBI): domain Eukaryota; kingdom Metazoa; phylum Chordata; class Mammalia; order Pilosa; family Megalonychidae; genus Choloepus; species Choloepus didactylus. The sequence continues at coordinate 91,719 of NC_051313.1, read as the reverse complement.
TGTGACCTGGTCGGTCCCTGGAGCTTTGGGTGCCTGTGTGGTGCCTGGGACTTGCAGCCAGAGTTCAGCAACTGTGAGTGTCAGCATTGCCCCATGAATCAACAATTAAAGAGGCTGATAAGGAAATCAGATTTCCACACTGTTCTCAGAATGACAGTTCTCTGTGCCGCCCCTTCCTGCATCGTTTCCCCTCTCCCCATCCTGGAGGCTTTCAGTGTCCTCATTTCAGGTGGGTTCAGATTCCTCCTGCAGAGTGGGAGTGGACCGGTTTTCCAGTTTGCTAATGCTGCCGTTGTACAAAATGCCAGAAATGGATTGGCTTTTATAAAGAGGGTTCATTTGCTTACAAAGTTACAGTCCTAAAGTCATAAACTTGTCCAAACTAAGGCATCAACAGGAGGACACGTTCACTGAGGAAAGGCTGATGGCATCCGGAACACCTCTGTCAGCTGGGAAGGCACATGGCTGGCATCTGCTGGTCCTTTGCTCTGGGGTTTTGGTATGAAAATGGCTTTCTCCAAAATGTCCCTCTCAGCTGCTCCGGAGCAAACTCTGGGCTAGCATCTCTTAGTTTAGCATCTCCAAACATCCCTCTGTCTGCCTCTCCAGGCATCTCTAAGCATCAGCAAGTGTCTGGGCCTGTACTTTTTAAAAGGCTCCAGTAAACTAATCAAGACCCACACTTCCATGGAAATAATCTAAACAAAAGTCTCACCTAGGAGAGAACCTAAGGTGGCAGCTAGGTGAGACAGGGCAAAAAAACACCTCCATGAAAAATACTAGATAAAAGCCAGAAAGTCACCCAGAACACCAGTTCCAACTATGCACCAGCTGGACAAGGTCTGCTAAATCCACAGGGACCGTGCATTTGCTGAAACCGGAAGTCTGCATTCTGAAATGAGTGAGTGAGCCAGCTGAAAGTCTGGTGGCTGCACTGCGGTGTGGGGAAATCATGGGTTGGCATTTGGAGACAGACTAGTTCCTTTAAAAAAAAAAAAACAAACCAGGAGTGGCTGCAGTTATGACAGTGAGAACCCACACAGTGAAGCACAGTAGGAGCAGACTGTGCCAACACCTCAGCATCTGGCATGGAGGATAGCCCTTCCCACATCTGCTGCTGATTGTCTCAGGGCCAGGGGGGCAGAGGGGACCTAAAAGGGGAAAGAAACCACGCCCCTTGCAGCCATCTCCCTGGTGGGCTGGGGACACTCCTGCCCAGGGCCGGACCCACAGCCCAGAGCCGTGCCAAGAAACCCAGTATGACAGGGAGTGTTTCCCACAGCACCACGCACACACTACAATATCGGCCGTGGACAGTGGCCTTAGTGCACCCACAGCTAATTGTCCCAGAGCTGGGTGAGTAACATTTAGAAGAGGAACTACAGCCAACAGGGACACTTTGAAGAAAGCACAGGAGCTGCAGATGAGAGACATTTTGAAGACGGCCGTTGAAAGCAGACTCTTGCTCCAGAGAAGCTAAGAGAGGACAAATACCCCAAGTGCAACTAAGAGTGATATTTTTGAGGAACTTCAGCCTAGAGAGGAACGTCCTTGGAGAAAGCCATTTTGAAACCAGAAATTTGGAGCAGATGCCAGCCACGTGCCTTCCCAGCTAACAGAGGTTTTCCAGACACCATTGGCCATCCTCCAGTGAAGGTACCTGATTGTTGATGTGCTACCTCAGACACTTTATGGCCTTAAGACTGTAACTGTGTAACCAAATAAACCCCCTTTTATAAAAGCCAATCCATCTCTGGTGTTATGCTTTCCAGCAGCATTAGCACACTAGAATGGTTTTCTTGGTTGACTTTGATCTCTATCTTTTCTTTGTTTCTCTCACTAGCCAGTTGTCAGATTGGCTGTGCCTTCCCAGTCTTCTCCCCAAATCAGGCACCCACCATGGCCTGCCACAGGGATGGGAGGTAGGCCTGGGCACCCCAGCAAGTTCTCTGTGTGTGGTAATATAGATCTGCTGGCTTCCAGTAGTGCTCTGTTTTCCACCAGCCAGGAAGACCTGGGTTTGTTTTGGGAACCTGCTTTAACAGTTGGGCCTTCCTTATTTCTCAGCCAAAACAGGACTGGGTTTCTGTACAGGGTGTGTACACCAGTTTCTATGGTCCTAAGAAAGGCTCGGGTAAAAAGTATTTTACTTCCCTTGCACTTCCTGGACTGTCCAGCAGATGGTGCTGTTTGGTAACTTAATTGTCCTCAGAGGCTGCTTTGCCTGCAAGCACAGGCTGTGTCTGACCCTGCAGGGCTGAAACTGCAGGGTTCCTATGCTCTCACCTTGCTGGCCAAAGTTTAGCCCTCTGTGGTGCTTCACCTGTGGCAGAGTAGTCCCTCAGCTGACCCAGTACTCCAGCTGTCCCCAAGGCAAGGCAACGGCTGCTGGGCTGCTGCTCCCCTCAAGGGTGGGTGAAGGGCTTTCAGACCCAGGGCTGCAAACAATCTCTGTCCACGTTTTCCCAGTCTCTGTGTCCCTCACTGACCCGGGCCTTGAAATGTCCTCCCCTGTCCCCCTGTCTTCAAACAGTGAGGGTGTGTGTCACTGCTGTGAGATTTTAAGGTCTATGTCCCTGGTGTGAGGGGTCCCATCTGCTGTTTTTGTGTCTTTCCCACACGGAGACCAAGTGAGGGGGAGGGGAGAGGACCGGTTGGTCTGGGATGGAAAATTCCTACCCGATATTTCTCCTCTTTCTTTAATTCAGCATTTGCAGGTTTTTCTTCCAGTCTATATCCTCCTCCAGAGTTTCAAACAATTCAGAATTATCCTTTAATTCATTGAATCTCTGAAGAGAAGTTTTCAGCAGCTGTTTATGTCACCATGTTGATGACATCACCGCTCCATTTGTATTTAAATTGGGTTTCCTGTTGATAGCATATAGTTAGCTCTTCCATTTTTAGTCAATCTGACCACCTCTGCCTTTTATTTGCAGTGTTTAGTCCATTTGCATTTACTGTGTTTATTGATGTGTCTCATTTATTCTTGTGAACCTTTGCTCTTTCAGGGCTTCTTTTGAATTGAGTTTTTTTTTTTGTCACTATTGGCTTCCTATTTATTTTTCTTTGCTTGGATTTTTAGTGATTCTTCTGGATTTTAAAACTTTCACCTTTAACTTATCACAGTCTACCTTCTAATGATATTATAGTACTTTATATATAGTATAAGAACTTACAATAGTATGTTTTCACTTCCTTCCTTAGCCTTTCTGACATTATTGTCACAGATTTTACCTCTTTCTATATTATATACCTCACAATACATTGCAACTATTTTTAAAGCAGTTTAAAGAATTTTTAAATTGAGAAATGCATGTTTTATTTTTACCCACTTGCTTGGCATTTACTTACTTATTTGTTTTTCCCTTCTCATTATTTTTTGTAGATCCAGGTTTCCATCTGGTATACTTCTCCTTTTGCCTGAAGAGTTTCTTTCAACATTTTTTTTTTTTTTTTTGTAATGAGTCTTCTGGTGATGAATTTTTTTCAGCCTTTCAATTTGTTTCTTTGAAAAATTTATTTCATTTTCTTTTTGATGTTATTTTGGGGGATAAAGAATTTAGGTTGGTAGTATTTTTCTTTCAATATTAAAAACAATATTCTAGCCTTTTCTCTTCCAGAACTGTGCCGCCCCCACCCCTGCATCTTCCTCACTGGACTTCAGTCTCCAGCTCCTAAACTCAGTGAGGCTTCAGGTGTCTGTGTGAGCTCCTCCTTTCTGTGCCTGCTGGCTGGAATCTACTTCCAAGTTGAAAGCTGGGGAGCTGCATGGCTGGCGTCAGTCGCCTTTCTTCTATAAGGAGTCACAGATCTGCCCCATTGTTTTTCAATGTTGGGAAGTATTTTTTCATATTTTTACTTTGTTTTACTATTGTTTATATTGGGAGATTAGTTCCAGTCCTTTTTATCCCATCACAGCTAAAAATAGAAGCTCACACATACTTTTTCAATGCGTTTAAAAATTTGTAATATGATAAAAAATAAATCAGCAATCTATGGTGTGCTTACTTTAAAATTAAACAATAGTTTCACTTTCTTAATATGGAAATTGATCTAATGGATTAAAGTATTCATTGCCTTAGAACTTATCCCACTTACAGAGGGTTACAATGTATCAGTTTGTATATGATTTTCTGAATGGAATTACTTATGTGGCTACTCAAACATTACATGATGGGAATTAACTGTTCCTCATTGACCCAAGCATCCTAAGACTGTGCCACTGGCAGATAAATTTTTCTTTTCATAGCAACAGAAACACATGCAAAATGTTAGAATGAGGTAGAATAAATCCTTCATGTCTCAAAGCCCATAAAGACTTCTGGAGTGTGACGATAACTGACAGGTAGGAAAATAAAAGCTCCCATTGCCTGCAGTTGAGAACACTGGATGTGCATGACTTGCTTCCAGGGCCATGTGATGGGTTCCCCACTCTGGGGGCCAAGCCATCCTCTTCAGGAAGATGAGGGGATGGCTTATAACTAAGTCATGGGTAATAGAACTCCAAAGGCAAATGGCAAATTAAAACCTGCAATGTTTCTTGCAACCTGTAAGTGATGTATGAATTTGAGTTATAAACCAAATGCATCAAATTGTTTGCATAGCCCGGGCCCCCTTGCCCCCACTCCCTTGGGAGATTAAGGCCCCTTGCTTCCTGCCCATTATCCAGGGGTATGCTGTGTTCTAAGCTATCAGCAGCTTTCTGGGTGACTCCACTGCATTACTGTGCTTGGTGTGCGTGGACCTGAGTCAGACGCGAGTCACAGGAAGGCACTTGGAGTTCACATTTCATCTGGTGTCGTAAAGGATGAAGCAATTAGCAAGTCAGAAGTCAGCGCTATGATGGATAAATACACACAGAGGACAAGAGTGGTAACCATTTAGTAGTGTGCTTGAATCCCAAATAACCTAGTATGCCATTGTGTTAGGATTCTCTAGGGAAACAGACCCAACAGGAGAGATCTGTGAATACTATGAGATTTTTATAAAAACTGCCTCATATGACTGTGGGGATCAGCAAGTCCTTCAGTAGGGAAGACTGCAAGTTGGGAACTCTGATGAAAGGTTCAACGAATTCCCCAGGAGAAGCTGGCTGGCTTTAGTAGAGATGGAGATTCTCCCTTCTGACTGCTGAAATCTTCACCTCTTTTAAGGCCTTCAACTGATTGTCTTATGGATGAAGGCAATCTCCTCAGTTGATTGTAGATGCAATCAGCTGTAGATGCATCAACTCACTGATGATTTAAGTCCACGAAATCTCCTCACAGGAACAATCAGGCCAGTGCTTGCTTGACCAGACAACTGGACACCACCACCTGGCCAAATGGACATATGACACTGTGCCCTTCTGACATTATTTGTGGAAATGTTTTGCACCATAATTTTTGTTTCTTAAAGGACACTTCTGTTTGATGGATGTTGACTTTTTAAGATAGCATGTTGTTTGAAGAACATGAGAGAAATCAGTGTTCATTTCCACTATTTGAAGAGCGTTCTTCTGAGCTGATGATTTTAAAGATTTGTAGAAATTGTATTTGTTTTTAAATGTAGAATTGACATTCTCAATTATGAAGTAAGATATAACCTTTTATTCTCCATGGTTAACTTTTATTTGCATTATAGCAGAATATTCTGTTGTATGGGGAGAAGTATTTAAAAACTGGAATTCCTTTTGTGGCATCATATATTACTCTGAAATTAATTACCTTATTGGGGTGGTATAGCTACTTTTAAAATAGAGGAACTGATAAAATCATTCCATTTAATCATTGCCCACAATGATTAAAAATTTGAAGTGACTACAGAGGAGACATTTTTGCTGGACTCAAAACAGAACACAGAAATGAGCCAAGCATTTCTACAGATGGATTTAAAATTTTCTTTAACCTTCAATAATATTAATTCATGCCCACTGTGGATTGGTAGAACTGACTTTAAGTCATATTGTAAATGAAGGTAGGAGACAAACGGTAATGGCCTGATACTGGACAGACATTTGTGAGGTATTTGTGATTCAGGTTCACAAACTGCTGCTGGTGATGATTTTTGCTCAGACTGGATGTTGATCGTGGGGTGAAAGAGACCCTGACCCAGGGACCAGCAGTCACTTACCTGGAGTGGCCACCTGAAGAGAGAGTTTGCTTTCATGATCGGCACCTGCTTCCCCCAGGAAGTGCCTGAGACATCTCTAAACCAGGTGTCGGGCAAGCTTTTCATACGTAAAGGTACAGATAAGAAATAGTTCAGGCTTTGAAGGCTACATATGATCTCTGTCACATATTCTTCTTTATCTCACTTTTTTTAATACAGTCTTTTAAAAAGTAAAGAGCGTTTTTAGCTAAAGGGCCATATAAACGCAGGCTATGGGCTGGGTTGGGCCTGGGGGCCATTGTTTGCTGACCTCTGCTCTGAGCAAAGAGCCTCCTGCCGGTGTTGGTGGTGGGTGGGTGGGGAGGGGGCTGCAGGAAGGGAAATGGTGGTCGAGGCCGAGGGACAGGTTTTGGGCTTCACCACAAGTGCATACGTGGGGTGGGGGTTGTTCGAATGGGGGTGCATCAGCCAGTGATCACGAGCACACCCGAGCCCCAGATCCTGCTCTCTCCCTCCCCATGTAGACACGCACCTGATTTTGAGCATTGATTTGTAGCTGTAACCTTACTGAACTCACTTATTAATTCCCAGAGATTGTTGTAGATTCCTTAGGAGTGTCTACCAAGACCGTCATGTCATCTCCAGATAAGGTTAGGGTTTTGCTTGTCCTTTCTGACTTGTATGCCTTTTATTTCTTTTTCTTGCCTTCTTGCACTGGCTAGAACTTCCAGTATAACGTTGAATAGGCTTGGTGAGTGTGAACAAAGTCGCCTTGTCTCCAGTCTTAAAGGAAAAACAGTCTTTCAGAATTAAGTAAGATGTTAGCTGTAAGCTTTCTGTAGGTGTTATCAGGCTGAGGAGGTTTCCTTCTATTTCTAGTTTAGTGAAAGGTTTTATCAGAAATGTACATTAGATTTTCTCAAATGCTTCTTATTCATCTATTAAGATGATTACATTTTTTCCTTTTTAGTCTATTGATAAGATGAATTACCTTGATTGCTTTTCTAATCTTGAACTCCATAGCATTCCTTGGAAAAATCTCATTTTTTTTCTAAAAATATAATTCTAAAAATACATTTTCTAATATTTTTTGAGAATCCTTGTATGTGTATGTTCAAGAGGGATATTGGTCTGTAGTTTTTTTTCTTGTAATATTTTGTATGGTATCGACATTAAGGCAATGCTAGCTTCATGCAATGAGTTGGGAGGTGTTCCCTTCTCTTGAGCTTCCTAGAAGAGTCTGTGTAGAAATGGTTTCATTTCTTTAAATGTTTGGCAGAACTTACCAGTGAAGCTATCTGGGAATGGAGTATTCTTCGTTGGAAGTTTTCTAACTGAAGTCTGACTTCTTTAATAAGTAGAGCACTATTAAAGTGACCTATTTCTTCTTGAGTGTGTTTGGTAGTTGTGTCTTACAAGGACTCGGTCTTTTTTATCTAAGCAGTTGAATTTACTTTATAATCTTGTTCATAATATCACTTTATTATCTTTTTAGGGTCTGTAGAATCTGTAGTGATGGCTCTTTTCTATTTCTGATATTGGTAATGTGTGTCTTCTCTGTTTTTTTCATAATCAGTTTGCATAGAGATTTACCAAATTAGTGATTATTTCAATGAATCATTTGCTTTCATTGATTTTCTCTATTGTTCTTTTGCTTACCTATCTACAGTTGACCGGTTAATTCTCTTATCTTCATTGTTTCCTTCCTTTTGTTTGCCCTGGGCTTAATTTGTTCCTTATGTGGAAAATTGGATAATTTATTTGAGAAATTTGTTTTTTTCCTAATATAAGCATTCAATGCTATAAAGTTCCCTCTTAATTCTGTTTTAGAAGATCTTCACAAATTTTGATATATTGTGTTTTCATTTTTGTTCTAAACAAAGTATGTCATAATTTTCTTTATGACTTTCTCTTTGACCCTAGGTTATTTAGAAGTGTGTGTGTGTGTGTGTGTTTTAAATTTATGAGCCCTTGTTATTTCCAGATGTAAGAGCCACTGACTCAGTTTGGGGCCTGTGAGACTGTGTGTGCTCAACAGCCTGCATGACGTAAGTCAATTAGTGTTTAATCCACCATCTTTGGTCCCTAGAAACAATGTGCAGCTGAACTTTGTACGTACAGAAACCAGACTTCCTACATCAAATGTAACCTGTAGCTCATCTCCTTCCTGAGCTTCTAAGATGCTGTCACTTTTGTGGTTCTCTACAAAGCCCACCCTGTGATCCTCCTCTCCTTCCTGCATCACCCATGTCACAGGACGCTGTTCCCGCGTCTGTGCTCTCCCACCTTAGGAACGTCTTCATCTTAAACCCTTATAACTTGCTTGTCGGCTTCTTTACGTGCGCGATCAACTTCCCTGCAAATGCGGTAACCACCCAGCATGAGAGAGCCGTCCTGATCTCTACATGACTTCTCACCCCGTACGCAAGCCCTGAATAAAAGTTCACATGTCAGAAAACACCTGGTGTCTTCTTTGGCCTCTGGACTGGCAAAGCCCTCATGGGCCGTGACACCACATATCTTCCTTTTATTGATTTCAAGTTTAATTCCATTGTGGTCAGGAGATATACTTTGTATATTTCAGTTTTTAACATATTGAGATTTATTCTACGGCCCTGAACGTGCTATATCCTAGTGAGGATTCCACGTGCAATTGAAAAGAATGTACCTTCTGTTGTTGGTTGGAGCGTTCTACAAATGTCCATTATGCCTTGTTGATTGATAGTGTTGTTCAGGTGTTCACCGTGACAGCTGATTTTCCTTCTACCCATTCTTGCATTTACTGAGAGAGGAGTTTTGGAGTCTCTGACTACAGTGGTGGACTTGTCACCTGTTTCTCCTTTCTGTTGAATCAGTTTTTGATTCATGACTTTTTAAAGCTCTCTCGTTAGGAGCACACATTTAGGATTCTTATTTTTCTTAGTTGATCGATGTTTATATCTTTGTGTAATGCTCCCTTTTGTCCTGAGTGCTGTTATTTGTTCTGAAGTCTACTTGTCTTATGTTAATATGGCCCCTTCAGATTTATTTTCCCCACTTTTACTTTGAGCCTCTCTATGTCTTTATATTTAAAGTGGGTTTATTGTAGATGAGATACAGTCAGCTTTTGTCTTTTTTTACTCACTCCGGCAATCTTTGTCATTTAATTAGTTGGTTAATTTACATTTAATATCTTTATTGATATGACTGTATTACAAACAGACATTTTGCTGGTTATTTTTTGTTCCATCTGTTATTTGCTCATTTTTCCTAGTTTTTTTTTTTTTTTTTGCCTGCTATTGGATTAATGGAGCACTTTTTAAGATTACAATTTATCTTCAGCTTTGGATTATTATTTATACTTCCTTTAAAATGATTTTGAGTGTTGTTTAGGCTTTGCAATATGCACATTTAATTATTCACATTCTATTTTCAAGTTGTCACACTGCTTCTTGTATATTGTAGGAATCTTAAAGCAGTGTAGTTCCAATTTCTTCCTCCGTTCTTTGTGCTGTTGCTCTCACACATTTAATTTCACAAGCGATAGAAAACAAGGTCAGCAAACTTTTTATGTAAAGGGCTAGATGTTGAGTATTTTAGGATTTATGGGCCTTATGGTCTGTCTCTGCCACAAGTACTTGACTGTACCATTGCAGCATGAAACCGACCAGGAACGACACACACACGTGTGTGGCTCCTGCACGTCCACGTTTACGAAAGCGAAGAGCCAGAATGAGCCTGCCGGCCACGGTCTGCTTTCCCCTGCTAGAACCCGCAACACACTGCCACCATTTTGCCACCAAGTGATTAAAAACAAGAATATAATGGTTTTTTTTTGATGCTGATCATCATTTTAACCATTTATATGTATCTTTGTGTAGATGCAAGTTTCTATCTGGGATCACTTTTTTCTACCTGGAAAACTTCCTTTAGCATTTCTTGTAGTCCATTTCTTTTGCCAATGAATTCTCTCATCTTTTGTTTGTCTGGAAAAGTCTTTAAAATCCATACATTTTTGAAATATATTTTGTCTGTGTATAGAACTCTGTGTTGACTTCATTTTTCTTTTAGCAATTACTGTCTTCTGGCTTGAATAGCTTTAGTAAGAAGTCCTCTATAATTCTTATTTTCATTACTCTAATAGAATACGTCTTTTTATTCTGATTTCCAACAAGATATTCTTAGTTTGAATATGCAAAAGCATGTGAGAGTGCACATGAGTGTGTGTGAGTGTGCATGTGTGTGGGTGTGTAAAAGCATGTGAGTGTGTGAGCATGTGTGAGAATGCATTGTGTGAGTGTGTAAAAGCATTGAGTGAGAGTGCACATGAGTGTGTGTGGGTATGCATGTGTGTGGGTGTGTAAAAGCATGTGTGTGTGTGAGCGTGTGTGTGTGTAAGTGTATCATGGTTAGGCTTCTCCAAGTTTCATAAACCTATGGTTTGAAGTCTTTCATTATTTTTGGAAAACTATCAGCCATTCCAGTTTCAAATATTTCTCTGCCCCGTTTATCCGTCTCCCTTGTTTCTGGGCTCCACTTACACGTGTGGGATGGCCTCGGGTTCTCTCGCAGCCCTTGGACGCTCTGTTCTTTTCGGTGCACACATTTTCTCTTCGTGTTTCTGTGTTTCTATCAGCCCATCAATCTCAGTGATTCCTTCCTCACTGTGCTCTGCTACGAGCCCCTCACAGGTGTTGCTCATGTATTTTACCATGCTTGTTTACAGACAGCATTCCCATGTGCTCTTTTCACATAGCCTCCTCCCTGTGTTGAAACTTCCTGCTATTCATGTATCAGGTTCACCATTTCCACTAGAGCCCTTAGTGTTTTAGCAACACGTTTAACTCTTTGCTGTTTTATTGGCTTATTTATTTACTTATTTATTGTTTAACTGTTTGTTTATTTCTGCCACAGAGTCTGACTTAGTTTCTTTAAGTTTGGCTGCTGACAGCCTCTGGGCCTCACATCTTGGCAGGTGGACGGAAAAGCCCAGGGTCCCTCTTTGGTGCTGACCAGGGGCTCAGACCCAGCAGGGCTTTCCTGCTCATGGGAATCCTCACTCCGCCCATCCCGAATCATCCTAAAGCCTCAAGTCTGTCCCTTCCCTCTCCTTCAGCTCGGGACCCACCCTGCTCCCCCAGAAAGCTTCTCGTGTGAAATCAGCCCTTTCATTCCCCCTTGGCGTGTGTGTGGCACCCTCAGTCTCCACACGCAAACTGAACTTTCTGTGGGGTCCGGCGCTGTGTGCGGATGTTGGGCCGATGGCTGCTCCCCGAGGCCCATCTCCCCGGCTCTGCCGCCTGGCTCTGGGGCTGTGGAGGGTGGGCCCCCTGTGCGCCGAGGGCTGAGATGCAGCTGACCGCAGCAGCAGGTTCTGTAATTGGCATTTAGGGCCAGGGTCCTCCCCCAGGTGCTTCGTGTGTGTTGTGGGCCCGTCGGTGAATCAGGTGCCTCAATCCAGCAAGACCGAGACAGACCCTGGGCCCTGGGAGTGACCCGGACCTCGCGTCTGCTGTGGGCCCTGGAAGCGGCTCCAAGACCCTGCCCGTGTGCTGCTCCTTCACAGAAAGATTCCTCACTCAGGGTTATGGAGAAACCACCCATGTCCCGGCTGAGGGGCTAACTCAACTCACCCATGGCTCGGGGGTGGCCTCGGACCCTTAGGTGCCGATTGAGGGTCTCTGGAGGAAAAAACTTGTAACTATGAACAGGGTAGAGAGAATTCCAAATTGAGTCCAGTAATCCCTCTCCCCCAAAAGTAGAGAAAGAAAGAGAAATCTGGATTTAGGGGAGGAAACAAATACAAAAGCCCTGGGTCAGAGGCTCATAATTTTGCCCAATTGGAAATCCAAAATTCCTAAAAGAATTTAGACAACGAAAAGATAACAAGGGCGATGGTTGGGTTTCTGTCTCTACAACATGGGCTCTGAGTTAACTTTAGCATCTGCTGAATGCACCAGTGGGTTAGGCTGGAGTCAACACTGGGGCTCAGATTACAGCTGTACCTGGGGCCCCACAAAATATAGACAAGGCCCCCCATAACCTCAAGGGAGCAGCTAAGCCTAAAGCAGAGGACAGGTGGCCCTGCCTCGCCCTTCGGAGCTCCTTCCTGGCCTCAATTCCCCAGCCCAGGAGCTCCTTCCACCAGAACACCCCACCATCAGCGTGGATGCTATGAGCAGTGAATTAAAATTAAACTGGATCATTGGGGCTTACAAATTAGCCTGAACAAATGGGACCTCAACCCCCCCCCCAAGTTAAAATAGTTACTATGGCCCAGTGTAAATTAAAACAGGGCCTCCAGGACTGAAACTCGTTATATGAAACCTGTTGAGAGAAGCTGTCCCACTGCCTCCCACCCACAGCCCAGTTTGGCCCGTCCTTCATCCTGGGATGGACGAGGGACCTCACGGCCGCCCAGTGCTGCGGCCCCACTGAGGCTCATTGAATTTCCTGACGCCGTCCGATCGTCAGTCTGCTACGGATTTGTCTGGCATGCTCTGTTCCGGCCTCTCTCCACAGCCTCTCAGCATGGTGCACCTACACCCGGACTCCCCCAGGGGTCCTCTGCAGGCAGGATCCCACCCACCGCGCCCCGAGGGCACGTGGATGTCAGGTGACGACATTCTCCTCTGACACTCATTCCGGTGAACAGACACCGCAGAGGCGTCGGAGAGGCGATGGGACATTGTCTCCCGTGAGTGTGAGCCCTGGACGTTACTTGGTAAGACAAGGTCTGCCCCACCCCGTCAACACCCACACGTTAAAACAAGCCCCCATCTCGTAGTGCTTCTGGGTTCTGGAGGCAAGTACCTGTCCTTTGCAAATTTCACTTAAGACCGTTTGTGCTGTCACTTGCAAATCAGCCCACCTTGAACAGGGTCCTTCCAGCAAAAGGCTCTAGAATCTGTCAGAATTGCAACGCGACATGCACTCCACTGATGCCCCCGAAACCCCCTCGCTGGGGAGTCTTTAGCAACCCCTGTCACGCCTCCTGGAGTCACTGCACCCCTGAGATGGAGAAGTCGGGGCTGGAGGATGGGTCCTGGGGTGTCCCCGGAAGGAACCTGGGACCCGGGGGAGGACGGGGGGACATAAGTGGGGGGTCTGAAGTGGGGGAAGCAGAAGTGAGTTGGGAACAGCAGTGGGGTGGGCGGAAATGGGGGCACAGAAGTGAGGGCAGGAGCAGAAATGGGGGGACAGAAGCAGTCCCCTCTCAGATGGGAAATGAGTGTCCTCCAGCTGGCGGCACTGAGGCCCGGCCGGCTGAGCCTCTGAGTGACCGCAGGGAAACGGGCCATCTCTGGAGTGGGGAGCTCTTGGAATAGCTTTTGTAATTTGATGCTAGTGAAGAATTCAGAGAATGAACAATTTGTAGAAATGGAACTATCTGGAAAAATGGGAAAGCGAGAGATTCAGCTGAGAAGGTGAGAGCTACAGCTGGACGCGTGTCTGTCTGATCCTCTGTGACATGTCCTGCCCCTGCTCCCATCCTGGTGACTTGTACATAATGACCCACGTGGCCTGGGCACGCCTGCCCACTGGGGTGGACGCTGGCTGGTTTCCGTTCCTGCATCTTTTACACGCCTGTTTATCTCCTTCCCCTGCATCCCAAAAAGGAGGGCAACTAAAAGCAGCTTCATCGCTTTTAGTTGGTTTTGTGCTTCATTGCACACTATCAGAGCCTTGTGTAAATAGGATTGTCTTCACTAGAAACAGGATTTTAACCTTAAATTTATAGTAGCACAAATTACTAACTACATTCCTGAGAATTCTTACTAAAAAGTGAGGAGCCACTCTCTGGCTAAGCCAACTTGAAAGGTGAAATCACTGCCCTCCCCCCTACGTGGGATCAGACATCCAGGGGAGTGAATCTCCCTGGCAACGTGGAATATGACTCCCGGGGAGGAATGTAGACCTGGCATCGTGGGACGGAGAACATCTTCTTGACCAAAAGGGGGATGTGAAAGGAAATGAAATAAGCTTCAGTGGCAGAGAGATTCCAAAAGGAGCCTAGAGGTCACTCTGGTGGGCACTCTTATGCACACTTCAGACAACCCTTTTTAAGTTCCAAAGAATTGGGGTAGCTGGTGGTGGATACCTGAAACTATCAAACTACAACCCAGAACCCATGAATCTCGAAGACAGTTGTATAAAAATGTAGCTTATGAGGGGTGACAATGGGATTGGGAAAGCCATAAGGACCACACTCCACTTTGTCTAGTTTATGGAAGGAAGAGTAGAAAAATAGGGGAAGGAAACAAACAGACAAAGGTACCCAGTGTTCTTTTTTACTTCAATTGTTCTTTTTCACTCTAATTATTATTCTTGTTATTTTTGTGTGTGTGCTAATGAAGGTGTCAGGGATTGATTTAGGTGATGAATGTACAACTATGTAATGGTACTGTAAACAATCGAAAGTACGATTTGTTTTGTATGACTGCATGGTATGTGAATATATCTCAATAAAATGAAGATAAAAAAAAAAAAAAAAGTGAGGAGCCACAAGTTAAAATTCTGAAAATGGTGCATTATGATTGACATGGAGCTAAAATTGCTAACTTCTTATTTGCAGGTGTACGTGAGGAAATGAAAACGTTCTATTTTCCCAAGAGAGGGTGCTGGGCTTTCCTTATCACGTTGTGGGGAAGTTTCAGATACACAATCTATGACAAAATCCTGAATCAAGTTTAGCACAAAGCAGGTTGAACAGATTAGAAGAGAAAGATTCAGAAGTGAAGAAACTTTCAAGAATTTCTGAGAAGCAGATATGCATATATTTCTCAGTTATTTATTAATCTATCATCTATCTATATCTATTATCTACCTATCTTCTATCTATCTATCTATCTAATTTCTGTATGAATGTGAATTCTATTCAAAGGCCTGACTGTGCCACAGCATCAGAATATTCCAGCAAGCAGAAATACTTTGTAAAACAGTTAATGCATGCTTTTTGTCATCTGCATGTCCTTGGTAAGAGCAGCTAATAGGAAAGTGACCTTTAAGCCTCAGTAATCTCTCTCCTTGCGAGGCCAATGCTGCTGTAATGTTCCTTAATCTGCCTTCCATGAAATGGTGAATCATATCCTTTGAGTTCTCGATAAATTGCTCTACAATCTTCAGACGTGCATTTCCTGTGACACTTCTGGGAGGGAAGGAGGAATGGAGACTGACGGCAGCAGTGAATTCCATCTCCAGGGCACTGGCCCCGTCAGAAACCTTGGCGGCTCGGCCCGGATTTGGGGGCTGGCTTATGGGCAGCGGCTTACTCTCTCTGAACCTGTTATCCACTGTCTTATTGTGGTCCCCACAGCTATTTTATAGTGCAAAGTGAGGACAAAATTAGGATGGCCCTACCTTTATTGCAACAAAGTAAAGCATGGCTGGTGAAGGAACTGGGTTTTATTTGCAGATGACAGTGTGAGGTGGCTCACTGAATATTTTAGTGCTGCTGCACCTTGGCACGAATGCCCCGTGTTTCTTAACTCGCCCCAATTCCTGGCTGTGCTCTGTGGCTTCTCAGGGTCTCCACAGGATGTGTCTGGTGGAGGTAGTTTTGAGCAGGCAGCACTTTTGTAGAGTCTGGAGTCAAAATGCTGCTTCATTTGCTTTTCTAAACTGCTAAGTGAAGTGCGAGGTTGGGCAAAGTTTACCAGTGATGTGGAACTACGATGCAAAACCACCTGATAATAGTGGGAAAGCAACTTTATCAACTCATATTTCTCTACTTGAAAGTCTCTACTGATCAAATAAAAGAGTTAATCACCCACATCTCTACTGAGTTTTGCCCGTGTGATCACAAGCATTTCACGATCGCACATTATTCATCCATTCAAAAAATCTGTCGTCAACCAAATCTGAATCAGGCATGAAGCCTGACTCAATTGGTGTGACAATAATTTAAATAAATTAAAATCAGAATGCCATGGGCTATAATTCATATCTCTTTCCACACACGCAATCATATTGACTGCTTAATTATATCTGACTTAACCTTCTGATATACATTTTCTCATTTAAAAAAAGTATCTGGAAAATGCAGTATGTTGTTTGTTTTAACATGTAAAATAAGCAACAGTGATTTATTTTTTCTTGTGAAGACCAAGAACTAAGCAATTTGAAAGTTCTTATAATGAAGAACCTTAGGAAGGGATTTGAGGAATACTGGGTCTCTAAATTCTGGTGATCAAATTTGACATTTAAGGCTATAAGTTTCCCTCTAAGCACTGCTTTAGCTGCATCCCACAGATTTTGATATGCTGTATTTCCATTCAGTTCAAAATATTTTATAAATTTCTCTTGGGTCTTTTGACCCATGAATTATTTAGAAATGTTGTTAAATTTCAAGTATTTGACATTTTTTCAGATTATCTTGGTTTCTAATTTAATTCCATTGTGGTCAGTGAATTTTTTATTTAAGTAATTGTCTTTGTCAGTGCTAGAATCTTCATCTTTTATTGTTTTTGTTTTTCTGCTGAGGCTTCCCATTTTTCAGTTGTGATTTTCATGGATTGAACACTTTTTAAAAATACCCTTAAGGGTATTATAATGCCTGCTTTAAAACCCTCTTTGAGCTCTAACATCTGGTCCATCTCTGTACCAGACTTGACCAATTTTCCTCCTCTTGAGAATGTGCTCTGTTCTTTTGGTCCTTTGTGTGTCGCATGATTCTGGATTGCATCCTGGACACCAAGAGTGCTCGGCTGTGGATTCTGGGTTCTGTGATTCTTCTTTTCTGAGTATTGTTTCCTTTTGCTTGTGGATAATTTTCTTGGCTGGACTTGATCTGCCAACTCTGCTCTTAGGCTGATTGGATTTTCTGTCCTGAGCAAGGCTGCCCAGAGCAGCTCAAGCTGCTGAGTCCAGTGTCAGTCGGACAGGTGGGGGCAGAGCTTGGGGCTCCCTCCTAGTCCTTTCCCTCCAGACACCCTCCCTCCTCACGTTCACCTTTTCCCGGTCTTTGTCGGTTCTGGTACTGCCAGCAGGTCAGGCTTTTCCAATCTGCCCCCACCTCCACTGTGATGGCCTGTGGACTCAGCCGAGACTGGAGCAGCTGAGCTCTGTGCTAAGCTGTCTCCCTGCTTTGAGCGCTGGGCCCCCTGCCCCCTGCCCATCCACCCTGCTGGCCCTGCAGGACTCTAGCTGTGTGCTGAGCCATCTCCCCTCCTCTGAGCGCTGGGCCCCTTGCCTGTCCACCCACTAGCCCTGCAGACTCTTGGCCTTGGGCTGGAGAGTGTCTTTCTTGGGTCAGATGAGTCTGTGCAGATGGTCCTGTTGTCAGGTGGAGGTGTGGGGAGGCAGAGTTGGGGATCACAGCTCTGGAACTTCCCTTGAGGACACCCCCCCACCCCTAACTCTCTTCTTGATCAGATTCCTCATGTCACTTTCCTGCTTCTGCAGGCCAGGTAGTTGGCAGGGATTTTCCACATGAGCACGGCAGGGCCTGCTTCTGGCCCCAGGCTTGAGGCCAGGAGATGGACTCACCTGGACAGCATCCTGCTCCCTGCCCCCAAAGCTGGTCTGCATCTGCCCCCCTGGATCTGCAGAGCCCCCTTCGCCATGAAATTCACGTCATCACAGGTTCCAGGAGCCAGGCATGGACACCTGGGGGCTTTGGCCTGCTGTGGACCCTGACAGAGACAGCCATTCTGACCTGAACACACCTGGGGACGTGAGAGCCTTAGGCAGGGTAAGTACTAAACTACAGGAGTGTTTTCTCTGGCTTGTTGACTCAGACAGTTCCTGAGAACCTAAACACCATGCAATCCTGTGCAGCCTTCCTTCCTGCCCCCCAGGGGCTCCCGGACCAGGGTCTCCCTGCAGAGCCATGCCTGCCCTCCCCTTTGTGAGAGATGGGCTCCCCCTGTCCTGAGCCCCTGGCTGCCTCAGGGCTTCACTTTCTGTGCTGATGTAGGGCTTGGCACGGTCCTCCCATCCTGGTCCTCCCAGCCCTGTCCCCCCCCCCAGCACTGTCCCCCCAGCACTGTCCTCCCAGCCTGGTCCCTCCCAGCATTGTCCCCCCAGCACTTTCCTCCCAGCACTGTCCCCCCAGTGTGTTCCCCCCAGCACTGTCCTCCCAGCACTGTCTTCCCAGCACTGTCCTCCCAGTGCGGTCCTCCCAGCACTGTCCCCTCAGCACTGTCCCCCAGCACTGTCCTCCCAGCACTGTCCCCCCAGCACTGTCCTCCCAGCACTGTTCTCTCAGCACTGTCCTCCCAGCACTGTCCCCTCAGCACTGTCCTCCCATCACTCTCCTCCCAGCATTGTCCTCCCCAGCACCATCCTCCCAGCATTGTCCTCCCCAGCACTGTCCTCCCAGCACTGTCCTCTCAGCACTGTCCCCCCAGCACTGTCCTCCCAGCACTGTCCTCCCAGTGTGGTCCTCCCAGCACTGTCTTCCCAGTGTCCCCAGTGTGGTGCCTCCAGTGCTGCGTGTGCTGGTGGAGGCTCTCCAGGCAGGTTGCAGGTGAGGCTGTGCTGGGCAGGACAGTGGTGTGGAGCTGCATGTGCCCCAGAAAAGCATGGTCTTAAATCCATTCCTGTGGGTGTGGGCTCCTGTAAATAGGGCCTCTTGATGAGGTGATTTCAGTTAAGTTGAGGTCCAGGTGAATCAGGAATATTCAGTAATAATCCTAATATTGATGGCCTTATAGGGAAGACCACACAGAGAGAGAGGGCATGAGCAGCCAGAGCTGGAGGTCAACAGAGCCCAGGAGAGGAGGGAGAAGCCAGGGGAGGCCACCATGTCATCACCGTGTGTGGAAAGCCAAGGATGGGGGCTCGCCAGCAGCCATCCCCAGGATGCCACAGTCTTCAGGGAGACAGCATTACCTTGGTGACAACTCGATTTGGACTTCTCCCAGCCTCAAAAATGTAAGCCAATAAATTTCCATTGTTTAAGCCAACCCATTGCATGGTATTTGCTTTAGCAAAAGGAAACAAAAACAAGGATGGTGGAGGCTGTGCAGACAGGTGAGCAGGTTAGGCCGATGGTGGAGGCCGTGCAGACAGGTGAGCAGGTGAGGCCGATGGTGGAGGCCGTGCAGACAGGTGAGCAGGTGAGGCTGATGGTGGAGGCCGTGCAGACAGGTGAGCAGGTGAGGCTGATGGTGGAGGCCGTGCAGACAGGTGTGCAGGTGAGGCTGATGGTGGTTTGATAAATGGCAGCTGAAATACGCCTTGTGCACTTTCCCATTGCGAGAGCATCTTGTTAGTCATGAATAAAAACACACCAGAATCTAGAATAAGCAAAGTGAAGCAAGCAGAAATAAAAAGTGAAGGAATATTAAAAAGCAAGATAAAGGACAGTCCTGAACCCCAAAGAGTATACATAGAATCTGTATTACTTGCTGCAGAAACTGTGAAGATTTCTAGTTACCAGCCCTGCAGCAACTGGGCACTTTTTAAAAAGCTGCCACAAACTGACAAATGTGGAGGACGGATTACACTGTGGCACCCACCCAGCGGGAGAGCCGAGCACGGAGGAGACAATCCCGAGGTGCTGCAGCCCAGCGGGGCTCAGCCGGACCCCAGTGGAGGCGCCGCCACCCAGCGTTGGCTCAGGAGCCCCTGTCTCCCCAGGGTCGTCACCTCCGTCACCTGGGCCTGGTCACTTCTGTCACCTGGGCTGAGTCACCTGCGTCACCTGAGCAGTCACCTTCATCACCTGGGCCTGGTCACCTCCATCACCTGGGCCAGGTCACCTCCATCACCTGGGTCGTCACCTCTGTCACCTGGGCCGGGTCACCTCCGTCACCTGGGCAGTCACCTCCATCACCTGGGCCGTCACCTCCGTCACCTGGGTCGTCACTTCCATCACCTGAGAGCCGCTGGGGAAACAAGGCCAGGGGCTGGGACGGGCTGCTGCCCTGTAGCTGACTATTCAATAGAAGCCCCCACGGTAGCCGCAGCTCCGGGGATGAAACCGTCTGGACCTGGAGGGAGGTGGGCATCCCTGAGAGGGCGGCGAGGGTGAGGGAGGACTGACCCCGCCAGGCCCGGGGCTGCAGCCCAGAGAGCGGGCAGGGGGCGAGGAAGACCCCGGCCGGGGCTCGGAGCTCGGCGCACAGGAGGGGTCCAGGGGCGGCCGGGCAGCGGTGGAGGCGGCCGAGGGGGGCGGCACAGACTGACCCGCAGCTGCTGCCCTCGGGAGGCTCGGGCTGCAGGCGGGGCTGAGGCTGCCATGTCCGGACGGCGCTGGGAGGTGGGGCACGGTTGGCTGATGTGTGCGAAAGTCATGGGAGAAGGAATCTCGTGGCCCCAGGCTCACGCCACATCCCTGCTTGGCCGCTGGTGGACTCGCTGCAGCTGTGCTCTGAGTCGCAGAGACGGCGCGGCGGCTGCTGGCTCCCCAGGCCTGGGTGACCCTTGGGGAAGCGTGTGTGTGTGTGCACGTGTGTGTGTGCATGTGCATGTCTGTGTGCTGTGTGGCGTGTGTGCACACCTATGCCTGCATGGATGCCAGTGTGTGTGTGCATGTGTGTGCACATGACACCGAGATAGCAGATCCCCTCCGCTGTGGACTGGTGCTAAAGGAGGAAGCACAAAACAGTTTGACTTCTCACTTTAAAGAGACTGACCCCTGCCTTGGGATGACCTTTAGCCCTCTACCTTGGGTGACCTCTGCATTGCATTGGGCATCTGTTTTCCGATGCATGGGCCCTCCCAGTTCTGGGATCTGATTTTGTGCAGCACCAGCTGGCTCCTCCCTGCCCCTTCCTCCTGAAGCTAGGAGAGGTGCCCCCCAGGGGCCACTGGCGGAAGGCAGAGGGAGTGGGCAGGAGTGGGCAGGGACCGCTGCCTCTGGGTGGGAACCCAATTGTGCTGGTTTGGGTATATTATGGCCCCCAAAAGCCATGTTTTTAATGAAGTCTTGCGAGGGCAGACATTGATCTTTTGATTAGGTTGTTTCCATGGAGATGTGGCTCATCCAGCTATAGGTGACACTTTTTTTTAAAATTTTATTTTGAAATAAATTCAAACTTACAGGAACAGTTGCAAAAACAATACAAACCCCATACGCAGAACTCCAGCATACCCCAACCCCCCTCCCCCGATACTCTGATCCACCACCTTTAACATGTTGTCACACCACCATTTCTTTCTTTCCCTCCCTATCTATCATCCATCATCTATTGCTCTGTCTTCTGAACATATGAGAGCAAGCTGCGCAAATCCTTGAACAAACAATATAATTCACATATACAATTCCCATGAACAAGAACATTCTTTTATGCAACCCCATTAAGCACAGCTAAGAAGTTCAAGAAATTCAACATTGATAAAAAGCTTACATTCTATATTTCCTTTTTTTTTTTCTTATGTCTCAACTGTGTCCCTTTGAGCCTCCTGTCCTCCATCCTCAGATCCCATCCAGGATCATCCTTGGCATTTAATTGTCATTATCTATTTAGACTGTCTTTTTTTTTTTTTTTTTTTTGTCTGTTGTGGCAACATATATACAGCCTAAATCTTCCCATTTCAACTCCTCCCTAGCATTCTGTTAGTGGGATTAATCACATGTAGAATGTTGCAATGCTATCACCCTCCCACCATCCATTACTAGAAATTTCCCTTCACCTCAAACAGCAACACTACTCTCATTTGTTAACTCCCCATTTCCCCTTTCCCCACTTCTCACAACCCGTACTCTATCCCTCATCTCTATGGTCATATTCTCTGATAATTTCTTTGTGTTTACTGTGGGGCTTAAATTTAACCTCTTAAATCTATAACAGTCTTGTTTTTCTTTGATACCAACTTAACTTCAATAGGACACATAAACTATGTTCCTATACTCCTCCATTCCCCCACCTTTATGTAGTTCTTGTCAAAAATTACGTATTTTACATTGAGTCCAAAACCACTGATTTATCATTACAGTTTATGTATTTTAGATCCTGTAGGAAGTAAATAGTGGAGTTACAAATCAAAAATACGGTAGTATTGGTATTTATATTTACCATGTGATCTTTACTGGAAATCTTGATTTCTTCATGTGGTTTCAATCAATTGTTTAGTGTCCCTTCCTCTCAGCCTTCTCAATTCCCTTTAGCATTTCTTATAGGACTGATCTACTGGTGATGAAGTCCCTCAGCTTTTGATTATCTGGGAATGTTTTCATATTCCCCTCATTTTCACCCTCCAGTTGTTTGTGAATTTTCTAAGTCTCTGATGGTTATTGACTTCTATTTGTATTCCATTGTGGTCAGAGAATGTGCTTTGAATAAATTCAATTTTTTTTTAAATTTATTGAGACTTGTCTTATGTCCCAGCTATATGGTCTATTCAGGAGAAAGATCCATGATCACTATAGAAGAATGTGTGTCCTGGTGATTTGGGATGTAATGTTCTATATGTGTCTGTTAAATTTCTCTATATCTCTCCCTTCTTTCTTTGTTTCTCTGCCGGTAGGGCTCTCTTTAGTATCTGAAATAGGGCGGGTCTTTTATTAACCAATCTCTCAGCGTTTGTTTGTCTGTGAAAAATTTAAGCTCTCCCACAAATTTGAAGGAGAGTTTTGCTGGATAAAGTATTCTTGGTTGGAAATTTTTCTCTCTGAGAATTTTAAATATCTCATACCACTGCCTTCTCACCTCCATGGTGGCCGCTGAGTAGTCACTAGTTAGTCTTATGTTGTTTCCTTTGTATGTGGTGAATTGCTTTTCTCTTGCCACTTTCAGAACTTTCTCCTTCTCTTCAGTATTTGACAGTCTGATCAGAATATGTCTCGGAGTGGGTTTATTTGGATTTATTCTATTTGGAGTTCACTGGGCATATACGCTTTGTGTGTTTATATTGTGTAGAAGGTTTGGAAAATTTTCCCCAACAATTTCTTTGAATACTCTTTCTAGATCTTTACCCTTCTGGGACACCAATGATTCTTAAATTTAGATGTTTTATTTTATCTATCATATCCCTGAGATCCATTTTGATTTTTTTGATTTTTTCCACATTCTTTCTTTTGTTCTTTCATTTTCCATTTTGTGGTCCTCAAGGAGGCTGAGTCATTGTTCAGCTTCCTCTAATCTTGTATTATGAGTATCCAGAGTCTTTTTAATTTGGCCAACAGTTTCTTTTATTTCCATAAGATCATCTATTTTTTTTATTACTCTTGCAATTTCTTCTTTATGCTCTTTTAGGATCTTCTTATGTCATTTATATCCTGTGCCAAGCTCTCGCTGTTTGTCCTTAGTTCTTTGATTAATTGTGCCAAGTACAGTGTCTCTTCTGATCTTTTGATTTTGGTGTTTGGGTTTGGGTTCTCCTTACTGTCTGGTTTTATCATATGCCTTAAGATTTTCTGTTGTTTTTGGCCTCTTGGCATTTGCTTTGCTTGATAGGGTTCTTTCCGGATATTAAAAATTACCAATCTCTAATTTGTCAGATCTACAGCTTGGTGGCATACACTTTCTCTAACTAACCAGCAGATGGTGTCTGCAAGTCACCTATTCCCCTCAAGTCAGTTCTCCCCAATTTTGTCTTTGTGGTGTGTGGGGAAATTATTCTTGTGGGGTTCAATTGGTGCACTAAGTTTGGGTGTGTTGTTGGTGCTCTCTGCCCTTAATGTGAGGCATGTGTCTGGGTGGTTAGGGAGGCAGGGCAGCTTTAATAATCAAACCTCCCAGGTGTTCCTGGAGATTTAAGGCTGTTGCAAGAGCCTAAGCCTTCATTTCAGTCTTGCCACAGATCATCTCTGCCACTGACCCACAAGTCCTTGGCACTGGTGTAGGGAAGTCACACAAGGAAACATGAAGATATGGCCAAGTCAAAGGAAGAAATTAACATCACAACTGAGTTTCAGAAGTTGAAACAACTAACTATAGATGTTAAAACAACTCTTTTAAATCAAATCAATGAGGTGACAGAGAATGTGACAAAAGAGATGAAGGATATCATGCCAGTTTGAATGTATTATGTCCCCCAAAATGACATGTTCTTTAATTTAACCTTGTGGGGGCACACATATCAGTGTTGATTAGGTTGGAATCCTTTAAGTGTTTCCATGGAGATGTGACTCAATCAACTGTGAGTGAAATGTTTGATTGGATAATTTCCATGGAGATATGGAACCTGCCCATTCAGGGTGTGTCTTGACTTCATCACTGGAGTCCTATAAAAGAGCTCACAAACAGAAAAATCACAGAGCAGCTGAGAGTGACATTTTGGAGAGCAGCTGAGAGAGACATTTTGGAGACAGCTGCTGAAAGCAGACTCTTGCTGATACTTTGGAGATACAAGCCCAGTTTTTGCTCCAGAGAAGCTAAGAGAGGACAAAACACCCCAAGAGCAACATTTTGAAAAAAATCACAAGAGCTGAGAGAAGAGCTGGAATGCAACCCAGGATCAGCAGATGCCAGCCATGCATCTTCCCAGCTAACAGAGGTTTTCCAGATGCCAGTGGCCTTTTTCCAATGAAGCATTACAAACAGGAACAGATATAAAGAAGACACTGGGTGATCATAAGGAAGAATTAGTAAACTTGAAAAAACAAATGGCAGAACTTATGGGAATGAAAGGCACAATAGAAGAGAAAAACACACTGGAGACTTACAACAGCAGACTTGGAGAGGCAGAAGAAAGGATCAGTGAACTAGAGGACAGAACTTCTGAAGTCATACACACAAAAGAACAGATAGAGAAAAGAATGGAAAAATATGAGCAGGGTCTCAGGAAACTGAATGACAACATGAAGCACGTGAATATATGTGTTATAAGTGTCCTGGGAAGAGACAAGAAGGGAAAAGCAGCAGAAAGAATAATAGAGGAAATAATCAATGAAAATCTCCCAACTTTTATGAAAGACATAAAATTATAGGTCCAAGAAGTGCAGCATACCCTGTTCTGGTTTGCTAGTGCTGCTGGAATGCAAAATACCAGAAATGGATTGGCTTTTATAAAGGGGGTTTATTAGGTTACAAAGTTACAGTTCAAAATGACTTTCTCCAAAATGTCAATGTCAGCTTCCAATGGCCATCTTCAAAATGTGTCTCTCAGGTGCAGCACCTCTCCAAAGTGTCACTCTCAGTTGCTCTGAGTGCCTTCTGTTTGTCAGCTTTTTATATGGCTCCAGTGATTTAATTCAGACCCACCCTGAATGGGTGGGTTAACACCTCAATGGAAATTATCCAATCAGAGGTCTTGCCCACAGTTGATTGAGTCACATCTCCATGGAAGCACGCAATCAAAAGTTCCAACCTAATCAACACTAAAACATCTGCCTCCACAAGACTGCATCAAAGAACATGGAGTTTTGGGGGACATAAAACATCCAAATTGGCACATACCCCAAACAGAATTGAACCAAATAGACCTACTCCAAACACTTACTAATCATATTGTCAAATGTCAAAGACAAAGAGAGAATTCTGAAAGCAGCAAGAGAAAAGCAATCCCATCACATACAGGGAAAGCTCAGTAAGACTAGGTGCAGATCTCTCAGCAGAAACCATGGAGGTGGGAAGGCAGTGGTACGATAAATTCAAGATACCAAAAGAGAAAAACTGCCAACCAAGAATCCTATATCCAGCAAAATTGTCCTTCAAAAATCAGAGAGAGTTCAAAATATTTGCAGATAAACAGACACTGAGAGAGTCTGTGAACAGGAAACCTCCTCTACAGGAAATACTAAAGAAAGTGTTACAGATAGGAAAAGACAGAAAGAGGGGTTTGGAGAAGGGTGTAGAAATGAAGATATCAGGAGATAGAAAGAGGATGGAGATCGGGCATTTGATATTGAAAGAGTATAGAATGTTCTAGAGGATTCACTTGTAAATATAGAAATGGATAACATGATACTGTGTGATGGTAGCACAATACTGAAAGTATACTGGGAAAAGATGATTGTGAATATGGTTGAAACAGGAAGGTTAGGGGTCTGTATGACACCAGAAGGAAATATAGAAGATAAAGACTGGGACTGTCTAACTTAGTGAACCATAGAGTGGTCAATGAGTGTGATTAAATGTACAAATATAAGAATGTTTTTGCATGAGGGAGCAGCAAGAAGGAATGAAGTTGTGAGGTGTGCAATGAACTGAATGGACTATGAGGACTGTAGGTTGAGTGAAATGAGCCAGAAATGAAAAGACAAACATTATAATGCTTTGCTAATATGGACTAATAATAATGTGCAAACTCTGAGAATTGAATCTGGGAGCATGGGTTATAAGGAGAACACTTATGTAAAGTTTCCTAGATTGCAAGCTCTTACAGCAGTCACATCTATTCATGAGTTGTGAAAGTTATTTCTAAATTTTCAGATTCTGAGCTGTTTGTGTGTGACCTGGTTAGTCCCTGGAGCTTTGGGTGCCTGTGGGGTGCCTGGGACTTGCAGCCAGAGTTCAGCAACTGTGAGTGTCAGCATTGCCCCATGAATCAACAATTAAAGAGGCTGAAAAGGAGATCAGATTTCACACTGTTCTCAGAATGACAGTTCTCTGTGCCGCCCCTTCCTGCATCGTTTCCCCTCTCCCCATCCTGGAGGCTTTCAGTGTCCTCATTTCAGGTGGGCTCAGATTCCTCCTGCAGAGTGGGAGTGGACCGGTTTTCCAGTTTGCTAATGCTGCCATTGTACAAAATGCCAGAAATGGATTGGCTTTTATAAAGAGGGTTCATTTGGTTACAAAGTTACAGTCCTAAAGTCATAAACTTGTCCAAACTAAGGCATCAACAGGAGGACACGTTCACTGAGGAAAGGCCGATGGCATCCGGAACACCTCTGTCAGCTGGGAAGGCACATGGCTGGCATCTGCTGGTCCTTTGCTCTGGGGTTTTGGTATCAAAATGGCTTTCTCCAAAATGTCCCTCTCAGCTGCTCCAGAGCAAACTCTGGGCTAGCATCTCTTAGCTTAGCATCTCCAAACATCCCTCTGTCTGCCTCTCCAAGCATCTCTAAGCATCAGCAAGTGTCTGGGCCTGTACTTTTTAAAAGGCTCCAGTAAACTAATCAAGACCCACACTTCCATGGAAATAATCTAAACAAAAGTCTCACCTAGGAGAGAACCTAAGATGGCAGCTAGGTGAGACAGGGCAAAAGAACACCTCCGTGAAAAATACTAGATAAAAGCCAGAAAGTCACCCAGAACACCAGTTCCAACTATGCACCAGCCGGACAAGGTCTGCTGAATCCACAGGGACCGTGCATTTGCTGAAACCGGAAGTCTGCATTCTGAAATGAGTGAGTGAGCCAGCTGAAAGTCTGGTGGCTGCACTGCGGTGTGGGGAAATCATGGGTTGGCATTTGGAGACAGACTAGTTCCTTTAAAAAAAAAAAAACAAACCAGGAGTGGCTGCAGTTATGACAGTGAGAACCCACACAGTGAAGCACAGTAGGAGCAGACTGTGCCAACACCTCAGCATCTGGCATGGAGGATAGCCCTTCCCACATCTGCTGCTGATTGTCTCAGGGCCAGGGGGGCAGAGGGGACCTAAAAGGGGAAAGAAACCACGCCCCTTGCAGCCATCTCCCTGGTGGGCTGGGGACACTCCTGCCCAGGGCCGGACCCACAGCCCAGAGCCGTGCCAAGAAACCCAGTATGACAGGGAGTGTTTCCCACAGCACCACGCACACACTACAATATCGGCCGTGGACAGTGGCCTTTAGTGCACCCACAGCTAATTGTCCCAGAGCTGGGTGAGTAACATTTGGAAGAGGAACTACAGCCAACAGGGACACTTTGAAGAAAGCACAGGAGCTGCAGATGAGAGACATTTTGAAGACGGCCGTTGAAAGCAGACTCTTGCTCCAGAGAAGCTAAGAGAGGACAAATACCCCAAGTGCAACTAGAGTGATATTTTTGAGGAACTTCAGCCTAGAGAGGAACGTCCTTGGAGAAAGCCATTTTGAAACCAGAAATTTGGAGCAGATGCCAGCCACGTGCCTTCCCAGCTAACAGAGGTTTTCTGGACGCCATTGGCCATCCTCCAGTGAAGGTACCTGATTGTTGATGTGTTACCTCAGACACTTTATGGCCTTAAGACTGTAACTGTGTAACCAAATAAACCCCCTTTTATAAAAGCCAATCCATCTCTGGTGTTATGCTTTCCAGCAGCATTAGTAAACTAGAATGGTTTTCTTGGTTGACTTTGATCTCTATCTTTTCTTTGTTTCTCTCACTAGCCAGTTGTCAGATTGGCTGTGCCTTCCCAGTCTTCTCCCCAAATCAGGCACCCACCATGGCCTGCCACAGGGATGGGAGGTAGGCCTGGGCACCCCAGCAAGTTCTCTGTGTGTGGTAAAATAGATCTGCTGGCTTCCAGTAGTGCTCTGTTTTCCACCAGCCAGGAAGACCTGGGTTTGTTTTGGGAACCTGCTTTAACAGTTGGGCCTTCCCTATTTCTCAGCCAAAACAGGACTGGGTTTCTGTACAGGGCATGTACACCAGTTTCTATGGTCCTAAGAAAGGCTGGGGTAAAAAGTATTTTACTCCCCTTGCACTTCCTGGACTGTCCAGCAGATGGTGCTGTTTGGCAACTTAATTGTCCTCAGAGGCTGCTTTGCCTGCAAGCACAGGCTGTGTCTGACCCTGCAGGGCTGAAACTGCAGGGTTCCTATGCTCTCACCTTGCTGGCCAAAGTCTAGCCCTATGTGGTGCTTCACCTGTGGCAGAGTAGTCCCTCAGCTGACCCAGTACTCCAGCTGTCCCCAAGGCAAGGCAACGGCTGCTGGGCTGCTGCTCCCCTCAAGGGTGGGTGAAGGGCTTTCAGACCCAGGGCTGCAAACAATCTCTGTCCACGTTTTCCCAGTCTCTGTGTCCCTCACTGACCCGGGCCTTGAAATGTCCTCCCTTGTCCCCCTGTCTTCAAACAGTGAGGGTGTGTGTCACTGCTGTGAGATTTTAAAATCTATGTCCCTGGTGTGAGGGGTCCCATTTGCTGTTTTTGTGTCTTTCCCACACGGAGACCAAGTGAGGGGGAGGGGAGAGGACCGGTTGGTCTGGGATGGAAAATTCCTACCCGATATTTCTCCTCTTTCTTTAATTCAGCATTTGCAGGTTTTTCTTCCAGTCTATATCCTCCTCCAGAGTTTCAAACAATTCAGAATTATCCTTTAATTCATTGAATCTCTGAAGAGAAGTTTTCAGCAGCTGTTTATGTCACCATGTTGATGACATCACCGCTCCATTTGTATTTAAATTGGGTTTCCTGTTGATAGCATATAGTTAGCTCTTCCATTTTTAGTCAATCTGACCACCTCTGCCTTTTATTTGCAGTGTTTAGTCCATTTGCATTTACTGTGTTTATTGATGTGTCTCATTTATTCTTGTGAACCTTTGCTCTTTCAGGGCTTCTTTTGAATTGAGTTGTTTTTTTTTTTGTCACTATTGGCTTCCTATTTATTTTTCTTTGCTTGGATTTTTAGTGATTCTTCTGGATTTTAAAACTTTCACCTTTAACTTATCACAGTCTACCTTCTAATGATATTATAGTACTTTATATATAGTATAAGAACTTACAATAGTATGTTTTCACTTCCTTCCTTAGCCTTTCTGACATTATTGTCACAGATTTTACCTCTTTCTATATTATATACCTCACAATACATTGCAACTATTTTTAAAGCAGTTTAAAGAATTTTTAAATTGAGAAATGCATGTTTTATTTTTACCCACTTGCTTGGCATTTACTTACTTATTTGTTTTTCCCTTCTCATTATTTTTTGTAGATCCAGGTTTCCATCTGGTATACTTCTCCTTTTGCCTGAAGAGTTTCTTTCAACATTTTTTTTTTTTTTTTTTGTAATGAGTCTTCTGGTGATGAATTTTTTCAGCCTTTCAATTTGTTTCTTTGAAAAATTTATTTCATTTTCTTTTTGATGTTATTTTGGGGGATAAAGAATTTAGGTTGGTAGTATTTTTCTTTCAATATTAAAAACAATATTCTAGCCTTTTCTCTTCCAGAACTGTGCCGCCCCCACCCCTGCATCTTCCTCACTGGACTTCAGTCTCCAGCTCCTAAACTCAGTGAGGCTTCAGGTGTCTGTGTGAGCTCCTCCTTTCTGTGCCTGCTGGCTGGAATCTACTTCCAAGTTGAAAGCTGGGGAGCTGCATGGCTGGCGTCAGTCGCCTTTCTTCTATAAGGAGTCACAGATCTGCCCCATTGTTTTTCAATGTTGGGAAGTATTTTTTCATATTTTTACTTTGTTTTACTATTGTTTATATTGGGAGATTAGTTCCAGTCCTTTTGATCCCATCACAGCTAAAAATAGAAGCTCACGCATACTTTTTCAATGCGTTTAAAAATTTGTAATATGATAAAAAAATTAATTAGCAATCTATGGTGTGTTTACTTTAAAATTAAACAATAGTTTCACTTTCTTAATATGGAAATTGATCTAATGGATTGAAGTACTCATTGCCTTAGGACTTATCCCACTTACAGAGGGTTACAATGTATCAGTTTGTATATGATCTTCTGAATGGAATTACTTATGTGGCTACTCAAACATTACATGATGGGAATTAACTGTTCCTCATTGACCCAAGCATCCTAAGACTGTGCCACTGGCAGATAAATTTTTCTTTTCATAGCAACAGAAACACATACAAAATGTTAGAATGAGGTAGAATAAATCCTTCATGTCTCAAAGCCCATAAGACTTCAGGAGTGTGACGATAACTGACAGGTAGGAAAATAAAAGCTCCCATTGCCTGCAGTTGAGAACACTGGATGTGCATGACTTGCTTCCAGGGCCGTGTGATGGGTTCCCCACTCTGGGGGCCAAGCCATCCTCTTCAGGAAGATGAGGGGATGGCTTATAACTAAGTCATGGGTAATAGAACTCCAAAGGCAAATGGCAAATTAAAACCTGCAGTGTTTCTTGCAAACTGTAAGTGATGTATGAATTTGAGTTATAAACCAAATGCATCAAATTGTTTGCATAGCCCGGGCCCCCTTTCCCCCACTCCCTTGGGAGATTAAGGCCCCTTGCTTCCTGCCCATTATCCAGGGGTATGCTGTGTTCTAAGCTACCAGCAGCTTTCTGGGTGACTCCACTGCATTACTGTGCTTGGTGTGCGTGGACCTGAGTCAGACGCGAGTCACAGGAAGGCACTCGGAGCTCACATTTCATCTGATGTCATGAAGGATGAAGCAATTAGCAAGTCAGAAGTCGGCGCTATGATGGATAAATACACACAGAGGACAAGAGTGGTAACCATTTAGTAGTGTGCTTGAATCGCAAATAACCTAGTATGCCATTGTGTTAGGTTCTCTAGGGAAACAGACCCAACAGGAGAGATCTGTGAATACTATGAGATTTTTATAAAAACTGCCTCATATAACTGTGGGGATAAGCAAGTCCTTCAGTAGGGAAGACTGCAAGTTGGGAACTCTGATGAAAGGTTCGACGAATTCCCCAGGAGAAGCTGGCTGGCTTTAGTAGAGATGGAGATTCTCCCTTCTGACTGCTGAAATCTTCACCTCTTTTAAGGCCTTCAACTGATTGGATTAAATGTCTTATGGCTGAAGGCAATCTCCTCAGTTGATTGTAGATGCAATCAGCTGTAGATGCATCAACTCACTGATGATTTAAGTCCACGAAATCTCCTCACAGGAACAATCAGGCCAGTGCTTGCTTGACCAGACAACTGGACACCACCACCTGGCCAAGTGGACATATGACACTGTGCCCTTCTGACATTATTTGTGGAAATGTTTTGCACCATAATTTTTGTTTCTTAAAGGACACTTCTGTTTGATGGATGTTGACTTTTTAAGATAGCATGTTGTTTGAAGAACTTGAGAGAAATCAGTGTTCATTTCCACTATTTGAAGAGCGTTCTTCTGAGCTGATGATTTTAAAGATTTGGAGAAATTGTATTTGTTTTTAAATGTAGAATTGACATTTTCAATTATGAAGTAAGATATAACCTTTTATTCTCCATGGTTAACTTTTATTTGCATTATAGCAGAATATTCTGTTGTATGGGGAGAAATGTTTAAAAACTGGAATTCCTTTTGTGGCATCATATATTACTCTGAAATTAATTACCTTATTGGGGTGGTATAGCTACTTTTAAAATAGAGGAACTGATAAAATCATTCCATTTAATCATTGTCCACAATGATTAAAAATTTGAAGTGACTACAGAGGAGACACTTTTACTGGACTCAAAACAGAACACAGAAATGAGCCAAGCATTTCTACAGATGGATTTAAAATTTTCTTTAACCTTCAATAATATTAATTCACGCCCACTGTGGACTGGTAGAACTGACTTTAAGTCATATTGTAAATGAAGGTAGGAGATAAACGGTAATGACCTGATACTGGACAGACATTTGTGAGGTATTTGTGATTCAGGTTCACAAACTGCTGCTGGTGATGATCTTTGCTCAGACTGGATGTTGATCGTGGGGTGAAAGAGACCCTGACCCAGGGACCAGCAGTCACTTACCTGGAGTGGCCACCTGAAGAGAGAGTTTGCTTTCATGATCGACACCTGCTTCACCCAGGAAGTGCCTGAGACATCTCTAAACCAGGTGTCGGGCAAGCTTTTCATACGTAAAGGTACAGATAAGAAATAGTTCAGGCTTTGAAGGCTACATATGATCTCTGTCACATATTCTTCTTTATCTCACTTTTTTTAATACAATCTTTTAAAAAGTAAAGAGCATTTTTAGCTAAAGGGCCATATAAACGTAGGCTATGGGCTGGGTTGGGCCTGGGGGCCATTGTTTGCTGACCTCTGCTCTGAGCAAAGAGGCTCCTGCCGGTGTTGGTGGTGGGTGGGTGGGGAGGGGGCTGCGGGAAGGGAAATGGTGGTCGAGGCCGAGGGACAGGTTTTGGGCTTCACCACAAGTGCACACGTGGGGTGGGGGTTGTTCGAATGGGGGTGCATCAGCCAGTGATCACGAGCACTCCCGAGCCCCAGATCCTGCTCTCTCCCTCCCCATGTAGACACGCACCTGATTTTGAGCATTGATTTGTAGGTGTAACCTTACTGAACTCACTTATTAATTCCCAGAGATTGTTGTAGATTCCTTAGGAGTGTCTACCAAGACCATCATGTCATCTCCAGATAAGGTTAGGGTTTTGCTTGTCCTTTCTGACTTGTATGCCTTTTATTTCTTTTTCTTGCCTTCTTGCACTGGCTAGAACTTCCAGTATACCGTTGAATAGGCTTGGTGAGTGTGAACAAAGTCACCTTGTCTCCAGTATTAAAGGAAAAACAGTCTTTCAGAATTAAGTAAGATGTTAGCTGTAAGCTTTCTGTAGGTGTTATCAGGCTGAGGAGGTTTCCTTCTATTTCTAGTTTAGTGAAAGGTTTTATCACAAATGTACATTAGATTTTCTCAAATGCTTCTTATTCATCTATTAAAATGATTACATTTTTTCCTTCTTAGTCTATTGATAAGATGAATTACCTTGATTGCTTTTCTAATCTTGAACTCTGTAGCATTCCTTGGAAAAATCTCATTATTTTTCTAAAAATATAATTCTAAAAATACAATTTTCTAATATTTTTTGAGAATCCTTGTATGTGTATGTTCAAGAGGGATATTGGTCTGTAGTTTTTTTTCTTGTAATATTTTGTATGGTATCGACATTAAGGCAATGCTAGCTTCATGCAATGAGTTGGGAGGTGTTCCCTTCTCTTGAGCTTCCTAGAAGAGTCTGTGTAGAAATGGTTTCATTTCTTTAAATGTTTGGCAGAACTTACCAGTGAAGCTATCTGGGAATGGAGTATTCTTCGTTGGAAGTTTTCTAACTGAAGTCTGACTTCTTTAATAAGTAGAGCACTATTAAAGTGACCTATTTCTTCTTGAGTGTGTTTGGTAGTTGTGTCTTACAAGGACTCAGTCCTTTTTATCTAATCAGTTGAATTTACTTTATAATCTTGTTCATAATATCACTTTATTATCTTTTTAGGGTCTGTAGAATCTGTAGTGATGGCTCTTTTCCATTTCTGATATTAGTAATGTGTGTCTTCTCTGTTTTTTTCATAATCAGTTTGCATAGAGATTTACCAAATTAGTGATTATTTCAATGAATCATTTGCTTTCATTGATTTTCTCTATTGTTCTTTTGCTTACCTATCTACAGTTGACCTGTTAATTCTCTTATCTTCATTGTTTCCTTCCTTTTGTTTGCCCTGGGCTTAATTCGTTCTTTATGTGGAAAATTGGATAATTTATTTGAGAAATTTGTTTTTTTCCTAATATAAGCATTCAATGCTATAAAGTTCCCTCTTAATTCTGTTTTAGAAGATCTTCACAAATTTTGATATATTGTGTTTTCATTTTTGTTCTAAACAAAGTATGTCATAATTTTCTTTATGACTTTCTCTTTGACCCTAGGTTATTTAGAAGTGTGTGTGTGTGTGTGTGTGTGTGTGTGTGTGTGTGTGTGTGTGTGTGTTTTAAATTTATGAGCCCTTGTTATTTCCAGATTTAAGAGCCACTGACTCAGTTTGGGGCCTGTGAGACTGTGTGTGCTCAACAGCCTGCATGATGTAAGTCAGTTAGTGTTTAATCCACCATCTTTGGTCCCTAGAAACAATGTGCAGCTGAACTTTGTACGTACAGAAACCAGACTTCCTACATCAAATGTAACCTGTAGCTCATCTCCTTCCTGAGCTTCTAAGATTCTGTCACTCTTGTGGTTCTCTACAAAGCCCACCTTGTGATCCTCCTCTCCTTCCCACATCACCCATGTCACAGGACGCTGTTCCCGCGTCTGTGCTCTCCCACCTTAGGAACGTCTTCATCTTAAACCCTTATAACTTGCTTGTCGGCTTCTTTAAGTGTGCGATCAACTTCCCTGCAAACGCGGTAACCACCCAGCGTGAGAGAGCCGTCCTGATCTCTACATGACTTCTCACCCCGTACGCAAGCCCTGAATAAAAGTTCACATATCAGAAAACACCTGGTGTCTTCTTTGGCCTCTGGACTGGCAAAGCCCTCATGGGCCGTGACACCACATATCTTCCTTTTATTGATTTCAAGTTTAATTCCGTTGTGGTCAGGAGATATACTTTGTATATTTCAGTTTTTAACATATTGAGATTTATTCTACAGCTATATCCTGGTGAGGATTCCACGTGCAATTGAAAAGAATGTACCTTCTGTTGTTGGTTGGAGCATTCTACAAATGTCCATTACACCTTGTTGATTGATAGTGTTGTTCAGGTGTTCACCGTGACAGCTGATTTTCCTTCTACCCATTCTTGCATTTACTGAGAGAGGAGTTTTGGAGTCTCTGACTACAGTGGTGGACTTGTCACCTGTTTCTCCTTTCTGTTGAATCAGTTTTTGATTCATGACTTTTTAAAGCTCTCTCGTTAGGAACACACATTTAGGATTCTAACTTTTCTTAGTTGATCGATGTTTATATCTTTGTGTAATGCCCCCTTTTATCCTGAGTGCTGTTATTTGTTCTGAAGGCTACTTGTCTTATGTTAATATGGCCCCTTCAGATTTATTTTCCCCACTTTCACTTTGAGCCTCTCTATGTCTTTATATTTAAAGTGGGTTTATTGTAGATGAGATACAGTCAGCTTTTGTCTTTTTTTACTCACTCCGGCAATCTTTGTCATTTAATTAGTTGGTTAATTTACATTTAATATCTTTATTGATATAACTGTATTACAAACAGACATTTTGCTGGTTATTTTTTGTTCCATCTGGTATTTGCTCATTTTTCCTAGTTTTTTTTTTTTTTGCCTGCTATTGGATTAATGGAGTACTTTTTAAGATTACAATTTGTCTTCAGCTTTGGATTATTATTTATACTTTTATTAAAATGATTTTGAGTGTTGTTTAGGCTTTGCAATATGCACATTTAATTATTCACATTCTATTTTCAAGTTGTCACGCTGCTTCTTGTATATTGTAGGAATCTTACAGCAGTGTAGTTCCAATTTCTTCCTCCGTTCTTTGTGCTGTTGCTCTCACACATTAAATTTCACAAGCAATAGAAAACAAGGTCAGCAAACTTTTTATGTAAAGGGCTGGATGTTGAGCATTTTAGGATTTATTGGCCTTATGGTCTGTCTCTGCCACAAGTACTTGACTGTACCATTGCAGCATGAAACCGACCAGGAACAACACGCACACGTGTGTGGCTCCTGCATGTCCACGTTTATGAAAGCAAAGAGCCAGAATGAGCCCACCGGCCACGGTCTGCTTTCCCCTGCTAGAACCCGCAACACACTGCCACCATTTTGCCACCAAGTGATTAAAAACAAGAATATAATGTTTTTTTTTTAATGCTGATCATCATTTTAACCATTTATATGTATCTTTGTGTAGATGCAAGTTTCTATCTGGGATCACTTTTTTCTACCTGGAAAACTTCCTTTAGCATTTCTTGTAGTCCATTTCTTTTGCCAATGAATTCTCTCATCTTTTGTTTGTGTGGAAAAGTCTTTAAGATCCATACATTTTTGAAATATATTTTGTCTGTGTATAGAACTCTGTGTTGACTTCATTTTTCTTTTAGCAATTACTGTCTTCTGGCTTGAATAGCTTTAGTAAGAAGTCCTCTATAATTCTTATTTTCATTACTCTAATAGAATACGTCTTTTTATTCTGATTTCCAGCAAGATAGTCTTAGTTTGAATATGCAAAAGCATGTGAGTGAGAGTGCACATGAGTGTGTGTGAGTGTGCATGTGTGTGGGTGTGTAAAAGCATGTGTGTGTGTGAGCGTGTGTGTGTGTGTGTAAGTGCATCACGGTTAGGCTTCTCCAAGTTTCATAAACCTATGGTTTGAAGTCTTTCATTATTTTTGGAAAACTCTCAGCCATTCCAGTTTCAAATATTTCTCTGCCCCGTTTATCCATCTCCCTTGTTTCTGGGCTCCACTTACACGTGTGGGATGGCCTCGGGTTCTCTCACAGCCCTTGGATGCTCTGTTCTTTTCGATGCACACATTTTCTCTTTGTGTTTCTGTGTGGGTAATTTCTATCAGCCCATCAATCTCGATGATTCCTTCCTCACTGTGCTCTACTACAAGCCCCTCACGTATTTTACCATGCTTGTTTACAGACAGCATTCCCATGTGCTCTTTTCACATAGCCTCCTCCCTGTGTTGAAACTTCCTGCTATTCATGTATCAGGTTCACCATTTCCACTAGAGCCTTTAGTGTTTTAGCAACACGTTTAACTCTTTGCTGTTTTATTGGCTTATTTATTTACTTATTTATTGTTTAACTGTTTGTTTATTTCTGCCACAGAGTCTGACTTAGTTTCTTTAAGTTTGGCTGCCGACAGCCTCTGGGCCTCACATCTTGGCAGGTGGACGGGAAAGCCCAGGGTCCCTCTTTGGTGCTGACCAGGGGCTCAGACCCAGCAGGGCTTTCCTGCTCGTGGGAATCCTCACTCTTCCCATCCCAAATCATCCTAAAGCCTCAAGTCTGTCCCTTCCCTCTCCTTCAGCTCGGGACCCACCCTGCTCCCCCAGAAAGCTTCTCGTGTGAAATCAGCCCTTTCGTTCCCCCTTGGCGTGTGTGTGGCACCCTCAGTCTCCACATACAAACTGAACTTTGGGTGGGGTCCGGCGCTGTGTGCGGATGTCGGCCGATGGCTGCTCCCCGAGGCCCTTCTCCCCGGCTCTGCGGCTCAGCTCTGGGGCTGTGGAGGGTGGGCCCCCTGTGCGCCGAGGGCTGAGATGCAGCTGACCGCAGCAGCAGGTTCCGTAATTGGCGTTTAGGGCCAGGGTCCTCCCCCAGGTGCCTCGTGTGTGTCATGTGCCCATCGGTGAATCAGGTGCCTCAATCCAGTGAGACTGAGACGGACCCTGGGCCCTGGGAGTGACCCTATCTTGCGTCCGCCGTGGGCCCTGGAAGCGGCTCCAAGACCCTGCCCGTGTGCTGCTCCTTCACAGAAAGATTTCTCACTCAGGGTTATGGAGAAACCACCCATGGCCCGGCTGAGGGGCTAACTCAACTTACCCATGGCTCGGGGGTGGCCTCAGACTCTTAGGTGCCGATTAAGGGTCTCTGGAGGAAAAGCTTGTAACTATGAACAGGGTAGAGAGAATTCCAAATTGAGTCCAGTAATCCCTCTCCCCCAAAAGTAGAGAAAGAAAGAGAAACCTAGAGTTAGGGGAGGAAACAAATACAAAAGCCCTGGGTCAGAGGCTCATAATTTTGCCCAATTGGAAATCCAAAATTCCTAAAAGAATTTAGACAACAAAAAGATAACAAGGGCGATGGTTGTGTTTCTGTCTTTGCAACATGGGCTCGGTGTTAACTTTAGCATCTGCCGAATGTACCAGTGGGTCAGGCTGGAGTTAACACTGGGGCTCAGATTACAGCTGTACCTGGGGACCCACAAATTATAGACAAGGCCCCCCATAACCTCAAGGGAGCAGCTAAGCCTAAAGCAGAGGACAGGTGGCCCTGCCTCGCCCTTCGGAGCTCCTTCCTGGCCTCAATTCCCCAGCCCAGGAGCTCCTTCCACCAGAACACCCCACCATCAGCGTGGATGCTGTGAGCAGTGAATTAAAATTAAACTGGATCATTGGGGCTTACAAATTAGCCTGAACAAATGGGACCTCAACCCCCCCTCCCCCAAGTTAAAATAGTTACTATGGCCCAGTGTAAATTAAAACAGGGCCTCCAGGACTGAAACTCGTTATATGAAACCTGTTGAGAGAAGCTGTCCCACTGCCTCCCACCCACAGCCCAGTTTGGCCCATCCTTCATCCTGGGATGGACGAGGGACCTCACGGCCGCCCGGTGCTGCGGCCCCACCGAGGCTCATTGAATTTCCTGATGCCGTCCGATCGTCAGTCTGCTACGGATTTGTCTGGCATGCTCTGTTCTGGCCTCTCTCCACAGCCTCTCAGCATGGTGCACCTACACCCGGACTTCCCCAGGTGTCCTCTGCAGGCAGGATCCCACCCACTGCGCCCCGAGGGCATGTGGATGTCAGGTGACGACATTCTCCTCCGACACTCATTCCGGTGAACAGACACCGCAGAGGAGTCGGAGAAGCGATGGGACATTGTCTCCCGTGAGTGTGAGCCCTGGACGTTACTTGGTAAGCCAAGGTCTGCCCCACCCCGTCAGCACCCACACGTTAAAACAAGCCGCCATCTCGTAGTGCTTCTGGGTTCTGGAGGCAAGTACCTGTCCTTTGCAAATTTCACTTAAGCCCGTTTGTGCTTCACTTGCAAATCAGCCCACCTTGAACAGGGTCCTTTGCGGTCGCAGTTGACTCGTCTGGGGGGGGGTGGTGGCCGGTTGCTAAATCCTAGGCTCTCAGGATTGCTCGGAGGGTACCGGCGGCGGGGGCTCTTTCCCGGAGGCGAGGGCGAGGCGGGGGACTTGGCCAGGTCCCCGGCGGAGGCGTGCAAAGTATGGAGGGCGGCGAAAAAGGAACAGGCGGGACACGTTTCTTTTAGGGTGAAGAAGCTAAGAGAGAGAGAGTTTATTAGGGGAGAGTACAAGCTTATATCGGGCGGTTTAGAGGGCGGGGTAGCTGTAGAGGTTAAAGGCTTGGATTGGTTCTGAGAGGGCGCGGAGGTTGTCTTTGGTTGTTGGGTGTTGCACAATGATTGGTGCATGCGCACTGGCAGTAGGGGACGTTGCATTGTAACGGAGGGGTTGAGTGGTTAGACGAGGGAGGCGGTCTTACCCGGCAAGCTTCCTCCAACGGTTGGTTTTGGGTGAGGAATTGGGGCCTGCCTCCGGCCTCACCTTCTCAGGCCCGGGGGGCTGTGGAGGGCGCTGTCACCCGTACCCACTACCCTCCCCAGGGGTGGATCTGGTCCCCCGGCCCAGGCCCACCAGGTTGAAGCACGTAATCAGTATCCCGCAATTCCCCCTTCTTTTCTAATTAAAGGAAGAAGCTTACCGGAGAGGTCCGCTAAGGGATGAGGGAAGGGGGAGGCTGGGGAGGGGAAAAGGGGTTGACGGTGGCTCAGCGAGGCTGGAGCTCGGCGTTGGTGTGGCGCCCGGGCGCTCGACAGGGGCCTTGCTGCTTGCAGGATGGACGAGGGTGGGGGGTTTAAAGTTGGAGGTTCAGAGAAGCTGGAGCTCGAGGTTGGTGCGATGTTCAGGCGATCGAGAAGGGCCTCGCGGTCGGCGGGTTGACCGGTGGCGGTGAGGTAGTGGAGGGTTGGTTGTCATCTCGGAGTAGGGAGCGTCAGAGGTGGCGAGTCGCTGGTACTGGACTTGCACGAACGAGGAGAAAATAGCATCCGTTTGTTTCCTTACAAGCTGGACAATTCTGAGGATAATGCAGGGCCCTAGGGTGAGAGCTAGAATAATCATTAGTAGGGGGCCGAGGAGAGGGAGGAGGTATGGGAGGAGGGGGGTAAAGATGTGGGACCAATAGTTGGTGGCTTCACGGTTTCTTTTGCGTTGTTCCAGTCCCTCTCGGACCTTTTTTAGGCTGTCTTCGGCGAGACCTGTGGAATTGGCATATACACAGCACTCTTCTCCTAGGGCGGCGCAAAGGCCTCCTTCTTTGAGGAGGAGAAGGTCGAGACCTCGGCGGTTTTGGAGCACTACCTCAGAGAGGGAATTGACAGAATTTTTAAGATGGGAAATAGCGTCTTGTAGGTGACGAATGTCCTCGTCAACAGCCGCCCGGAGGTGAGTTAGGGCGGAGCCTTGACTGGCTAATGCAGCGATTCCGGTGCCAGCGCCTGCAAGACCTAAGAGGGAGGCAATTGTGAGGGCGGTGATGGGTTCTCGCTTTTGCAGGGTGGCAGGAACTGCAGTTCTTTCCAGGCGGAGGAAGAAGTCTTCCTCGCTGTGGTATAGGACCCTAGGGATAAGGACAATTAGGAGGCAAGTTTCATTAGTTGTATTGAGGGTTTGCACGTTAAGGCAGGGGGTAAGCCCTGTAGAGGAGCAGAGCCATTGGGAGGAGTTATGAGGAATGAGAAATTTTGCAGAGCTGCTGGGAGATGAGTAGTCGGCACAAGCTGTGAGGTTGGGAGAGTTACTTGAGCGAGGGTGGATGCAGTTTCCTGTAAAGGAGACTGAATGAAAGGTTAGGGGGACGGCAGAGGTATTCCAATTGCATTCCGAGGGGCTGTCCTCTGTGTTTTCTGAAAAGGAGAGGTTGGAGGCTACTGGCTCATACAGGGGGGAGGAAGTGGAGAGGCAAAGCCAACAAGAGGAGGTAAGATTGGGGTTGGAGGAATTCACTGAGGTGAAGGCTGCTTGGATAAGGCTGAGGAGGGGAGAGGAGTAACGGGCGGGGGGCGGACGAGGTTGGGGTGGTGGTGTTGGCGACGCGCCGTTTGCAGCTGAGGTGCGGTTTCCGGGTGTGCTGCTTGTACTCGAGGTGCGGCTGGGAGGCTGTGGAAAAAGGGGGTTAATGACTTGGTTGGGACCTATGCCAGAGGGTGTTTTTAATGCAGTATTTTGGCCTGGTTGGTTTGCAGCCTCTTTTTTTATGAGAATAAGTGATCCTGGGTCGGTTCCGTCCTTATAGATTCTGAAGCCCCAAGTTCGACCGGTTAACCAGGAAGGATCAGTGGGGAGTTGCACGGTAAGATTAAGGTGAGTGCAGGTACCTGTGGGTGGAAGGTGGGAACTGTCGTCCGTGCTGAAATAAACAGGCTCATCACGGGGTTTGCAGTTCCAGGGGGCCCAGCGTAGGGTAAGATAGTGATCAACGCTAGACGGCTTCCAACCAGTAGCTAGTGTCTCGCAGCCCCAATAGGCACAATAATATTGATTGGGGGTATTGCAATACGATTTTCCAGGGTTGGAGGCTGGGCACATATAATATTGGTGTTCATTACTGCCAACGGGAGGGTTGGGAAATAGATTAGAGGCGTTGACGAGAAAAGAAGGTCGCCCTGCGGTGGTATTGGTTTGCACAATTTTGGAATCTTCCCATCGTGTTAAGATCCATTTCCAAGGCTGGTGGGGGTTGGCCTGGGTGGAAGAGGCAAGAATTAACATGATTATTAGAAGGGAAGCTATGCTGGGGTGAGGGTTGCGGAGGTGTAGGGGGCTGGTTTTTGCCTGTCTATAGAGGCGTATAATTTCTCTGATTTTTTGTTTCTCCAGGGTTTCACTCGGACTGGGGTCCAGGCTCAGGTGTACTGTTGTCATCTGGTGCGTTAGGCTGCGGAGACGGCGGCGTTCTCGTCTTGTCAGCCGTTTGGCTGCTGGTGGTGGGTCGGATTGCTTTTCCCGGGATCCAGATTGGTTGTGCTGCATCATCTGGGAAAACACAAGCAAACCTGCGCCCCTGGGCGAGGAGTGGGGAGGGACCCTTCCAGGCATTATTTTCTGGGTCCTTCCAGTAGACCATCGGGGCCTGGGTGGACCTATACGAGGGCCCCCAATGTTTATGTAGGGGCGAAAGCCCTTCTTTATTGAATGTGAGTAGATTAAGGTGAATAAGGGCTGCTATGATAAGGTCCCCTGGAGTTGCCTGGGGGAGCATTGCCCTTTCTTTTTCAATTTATGTTTTTAAGCGGCGATGGATTGCTTCCACAATGGCTTGTCCCTGTGGATTATAAGGGATGCCGAAATGATGGGTGATGTTATATAACTAAAGAAAGGCCGCAAAGGAGGCACTGCGATAGGCAGGCCCATTGTCCGTTTTTATGTCCCAAGGGAATCCCATGAAGAGAATTCCCTGTCTTAGGGCCTTGATACAGTGTTTGGCCGTTTCCCCAGCGAGAGGGACTGCATAACACATGGCTGAGAAGGTGTCAATCATTACATGTACATACTTGAGGTGCCCAAAGGACAGTACATGAGTTACATCCATTTGCCATCTAGAATTGGGTTTTAGGCCTCGTGGGTTGACTCCCTGAGGTTGCAGGGG
The DNA here is from genome assembly GCF_015220235.1 of Choloepus didactylus. Taxonomy (NCBI): domain Eukaryota; kingdom Metazoa; phylum Chordata; class Mammalia; order Pilosa; family Megalonychidae; genus Choloepus; species Choloepus didactylus. The sequence continues at coordinate 48,895 of NC_051313.1, read as the reverse complement.
GCCAAGCGGCGCAAAGGGCGCACAAGTTGCACAATTGCGGACAAGATGTTTACAGGTATCTAGGGGGAGGCCACATAATTGATGCAATGACGTAGCCGAAAAGTGAAACCTGGAATGCAATAACTTGGCCTGGTTAACAGCGTCCCCTGGAGGGGCCGCTGTGTGGGTCAGCATAGCTTGGGTATTTTGAGCTGAGACCGCTTGGTCTACTATACTGTTGCCATTAGCCAAGGGCCCCGGAAGGCCTGAGTGACTAGGAATGTGGCTAACGAACCAAGGATCCTGTCTATGCTCTAAGATGCTTCTGAGGTCAGAAAGTGCTTTATCGATGGCCGAGTTCCCGGGGAAAAAGGTGGAAAATGCGAGGACTCGGCAGACCTGATACGTGTAGAGGCTGTCAGTGAAAATGTTTACTGGGTGGTTGCAGTGGGCGTTTAGCGCGTATGACACTGCCAGAATTTCCCCCACTTGGACTGAATGAAGGTTGACATAACTGAATAGGCGGGGTTCCGGATGGTCCTGCGAATAAGAGAGGAAGGCGAAACGGGTTTTGGAGGCGTCAGTAAAGACGGTAGTGGCACCCGGGATGGGTGCAGAGGAGGGGAAAGGATGGAAGGGGCTGCGGAAGGGAAGCTTGGCGAGTCCCTGTAACAGCCGATGGCTAGGATAGTGGCAGCTGAATTCCCCATGAAATCCTTCTAAAAGGATTTGCATGTCCGGGTTGTCACGTATAAGCAGGCGGGTTTGGCCTGCGTCTAGGGGCCAAACAATTTTTTCTGGCGGCTCTCCGAATACATGAACAGCCAGGGTGACTAGATCTGAAGCTAGGCTGATCCAGAGCCGCACTGCGGGGCAAATTTTTCTAAGCCGGCTTTTAGCAGGGTGCACCCAAAGTAGAGGGCCTTCCTGCCACAGGCAGCCCATGGGTGTGCCGGGCGTAGGAAGGATGAGTGCTATAAGATTGCCCTCTTTAGTGCTGAACCTGTTGAGACAGCAGGCGGCGAGTGCCTTGTTAATTGCGGCAATGGCTTCCTTTGCCTCCTGGGTGAGCTTAATGCGCCGGGAGATTGCTAGCGGCGGGGCTTCAGGGACACTCAGCAGCATAAAGAGTGGTTGGAGCTGCGCGGTGGTGATTGGCAACGCAGAGCGGAGCCAATTGATCTGGCCACAGAGCTGTTGAAGCTCAGTGATAGTGACCCGATCCGGTATGTCCAGCTGGGGAGCGGATGGGGCAATGGTTCTATCAATACTAAACCCTAAGAAGGCTAATGGAGGCACAATTTGAACTTTATCGGGCTGAACCGTAAGGCCGAGTTCAGCTAAATTAGTGGTGAGGTCTCTGAGGATTAGAGGAAGTGCCTCGGCGTCCTCAGAGGCCACCAAGATGTCATCCATGTAATGGATGAGCATGGCCCGCTTTCGCAGGGGGGCCACTGTGTGATTAACATACATTTGGCAGATGGCCGGACTGTTACGCATCCCTTGAGGGAGGACTTTCCATTGGTACCTGCTAGCCGCGCCCGCGTGATTGGGAGCGGGAACTGTAAAGGCAAAGCGCGGGCGGTCTCGCTCATGTAGCGGGATGGAAAAGAAACAGTCTTTGATGTCAATGGTGGCTACATGATAGTGGGCCGGGATGGCTACCGGATGGGGGAGGCCAGGCTGCGGGGAACCCATGGGAAGAATATGCTTATTGATTTCCCGCAGATCATTGAGGAGCCTAAATTTCCCTGTGGCTTTTTTATGAATAACAAACACTGGCGAATTATAGGGACTAGTAGAAGGCTCTATGTGGCCAGCGTCCAATTGTTCTTGGACAAGGGCTTGGAGTGCTACTAATTTATGCGTGGGAAGGGGCCACTGCTCCACCCATATAGGTTCCTCAGTATCCCACTGCAGAGGAACGGGCGCTGGAGGTGTTAAACGAGCAGTGGCGCACATTATTGGGGGGGCTGCGTGGTAAGCACTGCCCCAGAGGCGGCGAGGATGTCACGGCCCCATAAAATTTGGTCTATGGTGTGTAGAAATAATGGGCGGAAGGTGCCTGAGTGGCCCTCTTCATCCTCCCACTTAATGGGCCCTATGGCCTGAAGAGAGGTGGAGGTACCAGTGGCTCCCACTACCGAGGGACCATCGAGAACCATGCACATGGTGGCATACTGAGCGGGCATGCAAGAGACTTCTGCCCCTGAATCGAGCGTGCCCGTGTACCATTGCCCCCCTATTCTTAATTTACGAGTAGGCTTTTCTGGAGTGATAGGGACTGTCCAGAGAAGCGTTTTACTGCCGGTGAAGTGATTAGTTTTATTAGAACCGGCTGGCACGCTGCCTCTTAGGGGCGGGGCTGAGGCTTGCCCCGCTTGGAGTTTAAAGCTTGCTCAGTGCCTTGGCGCTGACTGCCGTCAGGGCACCAGGGATAGCAGAGGTTTTTTAAGCTATCCTTGCTAAGATCTCTGGGGCTGCTCTTGCAATCGCGCGCCCAGTGATAGCCACGCTGGCAGCGTGGGCAGGGAGTGGGAGGGGGGCGCCCATTGCGTTGCCTGAAAGGCGGGCGGTTGGCCTCCGCATTGGGGCACTCCCGTGCAAAATGGCCGCTCTGCCCGCACTTAAAGCAACCGGTGGTGGCGGCTAAGGCGGCAGTGACAGCGCCAGAGACAGCCTGGGCTAGGGACGCGGCAGCTGGGTCAAAGACGCTGCAGGCGAGTACCCAGTCATTTAGACTTTTTTCTCGCAAGGGGAGAATAGCTTGCTTACAAGGGGGATTGGCTCCCTCGAGAATGAGTTCTCGAGTGAGAGCCAGTTGGGCCTGGGGATCACTAACCTTCCTGGCACAGGTTTCTTCAACCCTGGAGACAAAGGTGGCAAAAGGCTCATTTGGCTCCTGGAGGAGCTTGGTGAATTTGGTAGGCCGACAGGCGGAACAGTTGGCAAATGCTCGCAAGGCGATTACCCGAAGGATAGGCCAAAAGGTGGCAGGTACATTAATATAAGCAGATGCATTTATAAACGCTCCCGTGCCTAAGTAGGCTTCGGGGTGATGATAGACTCCAGTGGCTGCGTCTTGCTCGCTTTGCTTAGCTGCTTCCGCCTGGAAGTGAGCACGCCAATCAACAAACTGGCCGGGGTTAAGAATGGAACGGGCAAGCGAGGCCCAGTTTTGGGGGATGCAAAAGTCCATGGCGAGATCCTGCAGTATTTGGGAAGCGTATGGGCTACCTAACCCGTCCTCCTTGACGGCCCTGCGAAGCTGCTTGATAGTATCTGAGTCAATGGGATACCAGTCGTACGGTTTCTGTGGTGTGGGGGTAAGGTTAAGAGGAAAGCAGCGAAAAGCACGAGAGAAAGGAGGACGCGCTTGCAGAGGGCTTGGCGCGGGAGTGGGGGTAGGGGGAGCGTTGCCCCAAGGGTTGCCTTGAGGTGTAGAAGGCAGCCAGGGGTTGGTAGTCGGCAGGGTGTGAGGAGCGGCGGCAGCTGCCGGTAGCGGCTCCGAGGGGGAGCTCGCCGAAGGGGGAGGCGGAAGTGGGAGGCCCCAAGCGTCGCGAGACGGCGACGCGGTGGGAGTGGCTAAGGCATAAGATGGTGGACTAGCCCCGTCCTGTGAAAGGGCGGGGCCCAAGGCATAAGATGGTGGACTAGCTCCGCCCTGTGAAAGGGCGGGGTAAAGCGCATGCGGTTTCCGGCCCGGCTTAGGGCTGACGTCATCGCCGGAGCACTTCCTCTCTTCGGTGGAAGAAGAAGGAGGAAGTTCGCCATTTTGGAGAGGCTTAGTATTGCTTTGTTTTTGGGGGGCGACTTCGAGCGCGTTGTTAATTTGCTCGACTAAGGATTCTGTGTCCGAATCGTGGTCTACATTAGTATCGCCGTCTGAATCTGTTGACTGGGTTGATAGGGCCTCCTTGGATTTAATGGGGCCTCGATTAGGGGGGAGGGAGCCTTGAAGGCAGGAGCGGACGGTTATTAAGGTGGGGAGCAAGCCGGGAGGGAAGCGCTTGCTCTCATGTTCCATGGCGTTGGTGACCCGATCAATAAGGCGATCATAAGTAACAGGGTCCCAAAGATGGCAAGTGGTGAGCCATGGGTTAAAGGGCAGCAGGAGGTCCCAGTATGCTTGCAGCTGCCGGACAGACACCTTACAGCGATGTGTGTCTAGGAGACCCGCCAGAGCGCGAACTTGGGGTGCTTGGCGTGCAGATAGACGATTACCCATAGCAGAGGGAGAAAAGAAAAAAAGGGGGGTTGATTATTAAGTAAAGAAAATGAGGTAAACCGTGGCCGCGAGGCCGAAGGAGACGGTGAGAATAGAAGGCAGGACCCTCTAGTAGCGAGAGCAGTTTGGGGGGGGGGCGGTCGCAAAGAGGCACACCGCGCCAAACAAAGAAACAAAGACACAGAGGACCACAGCAAAGTAATGGAGGGGAAGAGGGAGAGCCACTGGAGGAAGAGTGTTAGGAGGAATGGGGGGACATAGGAAGAGAAGACGAAAGGTAGTCGGGGGCAAAAGCTAGGTTAATGCGGGAAAGGAAGAGCGGCCCGGGCGCGGAGCGGCGTGGGAGAGGCTGCTCCAGACGTGGAGCGGCGAGGGAGAGGCGGCTCCGCGGGGCGGCGAGGGAGAGGCGGCCCTTACTTTGCAGGCGAGGAGAAGGGGAGCTGGAGAGGCGTCCGGGTGAGCGGGTGGTTTTACTGGACCACTGCGTGGAGAGGACTTTGAATCCCAGGGTCGGCTTTTAATCCCAGGGTTGTGGGTTCGTGCCCCACGTTGGGCGCCAGTTGCGGTTGCAGTTGACTCGTCTGGGGGGGGGGTGGCGGCCGGTTGCTAAATCCTAGGCTCTCAGGATTGCTCGGAGGGTACCGGCGGCGGGGGCTCTTTCCCGGAGGCGAGGGCGAGGCGGGGGACTTGGCCAGGTCCCCGGCGGAGGCGTGCAAAGTATGGAGGGCAGTGAAAAAGGAACAGGCGGGACACGTTTCCTTTAGGGTGAAGAAGCTAAGAGAGAGAGAGTTTATTAGGGGAGAGTACAAGCTTATATCGGGCGGTTTAGAGGGCGGGGTAGCTGTAGAGGTTAAAGGCTTGGATTGGTTCTGAGAGGGCGCGGAGGTTGTCTTTGGTTGTTGGGTGTTGCACAATGATTGGTGCATGCGCACTGGCAGTAGGGGACGTTGCATTGTAACGGAGGGGTTGAGTGGTTAGACGAGGGAGGCGGTCTTACCCGGCAAGCTTCCTCCAACAGTTGGTTTTGGGTGAGGAATTGGGGCCTGCCTCCGGCCTCACCTTCTCAGGCCCGGGGGGCTGTGGAGGGCGCTGTCACCCGTACCCACTACCCTCCCCAGGGGTGGATCCGGTCCCCCGGCCCAGGCCCGCCAGGTTGAAGCACGTAATCAGTATCCCGCAGTCCTTCCAGCAAAAGGCCCTAGAATCTGTCAGAATTGCAATGCGACACGCACTCCACTGGTGCCCCCGAAACCCCCTCGCTGGGGAGACTTTAGCAACCCCCGTCATGCCTCCTGGAGTCACTGCACCCCTGAGATGGAGAAGCCGGGGCTGGAGGACGTCTCCTGGGGTGTCCCCGGAAGGAACCTGGGACCCGGGGGAGGACGGGGGGACATAAGTGGGGGTTCTGAAGTGGGGAAAGCAGAAGCGAGTTGGGAACAGCAGTGGGGTGGGCGGAAATGGGGGCACAGAAGTGGGGGCAGGAGCAGAAATGGGGGGACAGAAGCAGTCCCCTCTCAGATGGGAAATGAGCGTCCTCCAGCTGGCGGCACTGAGGCCCGGCCGGCTGAGCCTCCGAGTGACCGCAGGGAAACAGGCCATCTCTGGAGTGGGGAGCTCTTGGAATAGCTTTTGTAATTTGATGCTAGTGAAGAATTCAGAGAATGAACAATTTGTCGAAATGGAACTATCTGGAAAAATGGGAAAGCAAGAGATTCAGCCGAGAAGGTGAGAGCTACAGCTGGACGCGTGTCTGTCTGATCCTCTGTGACGTGTCCTGCCCCTGCACATAACGACCCACATGGCCTGGGCACGCCTGCCCACTGGGGTGGACGCTGGCTGGTTTCCGTTCCTGCATCTTCCACACGCCTGTGTGTCTCCTTCCCCTGCATCCCAAAAAGGAGGGCAACTAAAAGCAGCTTCATCACTTTTAGTTGGTTTTGTGCTTCATTGCACACTATCAGAGCCTTGTGTAAATAGGATTGTCTTCACTAGAAACAGGATTTTAACCTTCAATTTATAGTAGCACAAATTACTAACTACATTCCTGAGAATTCTTACTAAAAAGTGAGGAGCCACAAGTTAAAATTCTGAAAATGGTGCATTATGATTGACATGGAGCTAAAATTGCTAACTTCTTATTTGCAGGTGTACGTGAGGAAATGAAAACGTTCTATTTTCCCAAGAGAGGGTGTTGGGCTTTCCTTATCACGTTGTGGGGAAGTTTCAGATACACAATCTATGACAAAATCCTGAATCAAGTTTAGCACAAAGCAGGTTGAACAGATTAGAAGAGAAAGATTCAGAAGTGAAGAAACTTCCAAGAATTTCTGAGAAGCAGATATGCATATATTTCTCAGTTATTTATTAATCTATCATCTATCTATATCTATCATCTACCTATCTTCTATCTATCTATCTATCTAATTTCTGTATGAATGTGAATTCTATTCAAAGGCTTGACCGTGCCACAGCATCAGAATATTCCAGCAAGCAGAAATACTTTGTAAAACAGTTAATGCATGCTGTTTGTCATCTGCATGTCCTTGGTAAGAGCAGCTAATGGGAAAGGGACCTTTAAGCCTCAGTAATCTCTCTCCTTGCGAGGCCAATGCTGCTGTAATGTTCCTTAATCTGCCTTCCATGAAATGGTGAATCATATCCTTTGAGTTCTCGATAAATTGCTCTACAATCTTTAGATGTGCATTTCCTGTGACACTTCTGGGAGGGAAGGAGGAATGGAGACTGACGGCAGCAGTGAATTCCATCTCCAGGGCACTGGCCCCGTCAGAAACCTTGGCAGCTCGGCCCAGATTTGGGGGCTGGCTTATGGGCAGCAGCTTACTCTCTCTAAACCTGTTATCCACTGTCTTATTGTGGTCCCCACAGCTATTTTATAGTGCAAAGTGAGGACAAAATTAGGATGGCCCTACCTTTATTGCAGCAAAGTAAAGCACGGCTGGTGAAGGAACTGGGTTTTATTTGCAGATGACAGTGTGAGGTGGCTCACTGAATATTTTAGTGCTGCTGCACCTTGGCGCGAATGCCCCGTGTTTCTTAACTCGCCCCGATTCCTGGTTGTGCTCTGTGGCTTCTCAGGGTCTCCACAGGACGTGTCTGGTGGAGGTAGTTTTGAGCAGGCAGCACTTTTGTAGAGTCTGGAGTCAAAATGCTGCTTCATTTGCTTTTCTAAGCTGCTAAGCGAAGTGCGAGGTTGGGCAAAGTTTACCAGCGACGTGGAACTATGATGCAAAACCACCTGATAATAGTGGGAAAGCAACTTTATCAACTCATATTTCTCTACTTGAAAGTCTCTATTGATCAAATAAAAGAGTTAATCACCCACATCTCTACTGAGTTTTGCCCGTGTGATCACAAGCATTTCACGATCTCACATTACTCATCCATTCAAAAAATCCGTCGTCAGCCAAATCTGAATCAGGCATGAAGCCTGACTCAATTGGTGTTACAATAATTTAAATAAATTAAAATCAGAATGCCATGGGCTATAATTCATATCTCTTTCCACACATGCAATCATATTGACTGCTTAATTATATCTGACTTAACCTTCTGATATACATTTTCTCATTTAAAAAAAGTATCTGGAAAATGCAGTATGTTGTTTGTTTTAACATGTAAAATAAGCAACAGTGATTTATTTTTTCTTGTGAAGACCAAGAACTAAGCAACTTGAAAGTTCTTATAATGAAGAACCTTAGGAAGGGATTTGAGGAATACTGGGTCTCTAAATTCTGGTGATCAAATTTGACATTTAAGGCTATAAGTTTCCCTCTAAGCACTGCTTTAGCTGCATCCCACACATTTTGATATGCTGTATTTCCATTCAGTTTGAAATATTTTATAAATTTCTCTTGGGTCTTTTGACCCATGAATTATTTAGAAATGTTGTTAAATTTCAAGTATTTGGCATTTTTTCAGATTATCTTGGTTTCTAATTTAATTCCATTGTGGTCAGTGAATTTTTTATTTAAGTAATTGTCTTTGTCAGTGCTAGAATCTTCATTTTTAATTTTTTTTTTGTTTTTCTGCTGAGACTTCCCATTTTTCAGTTGTGATTTTCATGGATTGAACACTTTTTAAAAACTCCCTTAAGGGTATTATAATGCCTGCTTTAAAACCCTCTTTGAGCTCTAACATCTGGTCCATCTCCATACCAGACTTGACCAGTTTTCCTCCTCTTGAGAATGTGCTCTGTTCTTTTGGTCCTTTGTGTGTCGCGTGATTCTGGATTGCATCCTGGACACCATGAGTGCTCGGCTGTGGATTCTGGGTTCTGTGATTCTTCTTTTCTGAGTATTGTTTCCTTTTGCTTGTGGATAATTTTCTTGGCTGGACTTGATCTGCCAACTCTGCTCTTAGGCTGATTGGATTTTCTGTCCTGAGCAAGGCTGCCCAGAGCAGCTCGAGCTGCTGAGTCCAGTGTCAGTCGGACAGGTGGGGGCAGAGCTTGGGGCTCCCTCCTAGTCCTTTCCCTCCAGACACCTTCCCTCCTCACGTTCACCTTTTCCCGGTCTTTGTCAGTTCTGGTACTGCCAGAAGGTCAGGCTTTTCCAATCTGCTTCCACCTCCACTGTGATAGCCTGTGGACTCAGCCCAGACTGGAGCAGCCGAGCTCTGTGCCAAGCTGTCTCCCCGCTTTGAGCGCTGGGCCCCCTGCCCCCTGCCCATCCACCCTGCTGGCCCTGCAGGACTCCAGCTGTGTGCTGAGCCATATCCCCTCCTCTGAGTGCTGGGCCCCCTGCCTGTCCACCCACTGGCCCTGCAGACTCTTGGCCTTGGGCTGGAGAGTGTCTTTCTTGGGTTGGATGAGTCTGTGCAGATGGTCCTGTGGTCAGGTGGAGGTGTGGGGAGGCTGAGTTGGGGATCATAGCTCTGGAACTTCCCATGAGGACACCCCCCCACCCCTAACTCTCTTCTTGATCAGTTTCCTCATGTCACTTTCCTGCTTCTGCAGGCCAGGAAGTTGGCAGGGATTTTCCACATGAGCACGGCGGGGCCTGCCTTTGGCCCCAGGCTTGAGGCCAGGAGATGGACTCACCTGGACAGCATCCTGCTCCCCGCCCCCAAAGCTGGTCTGCATCTGCCCCCCTGGATCTGCAGAGCCCCCTTCGCCATGAAATTCACATCGTCACAGGTTCCGGGGGCTAGGCATGGACACCTGGCGGCTTTGGCCTGCTGTGGACCCTGACAGAGACAGCCATTCTGACCTGAACACACCCAGGGATGTGAGAGACTTAGGCAGGGTAAGTGCTAAACTACAGGAGTGTTTTCTCTGGCTTGTTGACTCAGACTGTTCCTGAGAACCTAAACACCATGCAATCCTGTCCAGCCGTCCTTCCTGCCCCCCAGGGGCTCCCGGACCAGGGTCTCCCTGCAGAGCCATGCCTGCCCTCCCCTTTGTGAGAGATGGGCTCCCCCTGTCCTGAGCCCCTGGCTGCCTCAGGGCTTCACTTTCTGTGCTGATGTAGGGCTTGGCACGGTCCTCTCATCCTGGTCCTCCCAGCACTGTCCACTCAGTGCCTTTCCCCCAGCACTGTCCCCCCAGCACTGTTCTCCCAGCCTGGTCCCTCCCAGCACTGTCCTCCCAGCACTTTTCTCCCAGCACTGTCCCCCCAGTGTGTTCCCCCAGTGCATTCCCCCCAGCACTGTCCCCCCAGCACTGTCCTCCCAGCCTGGTCCCTCCCAGCATTGTCCCCCCAGCACTTTCCTCCCAGCACTGTCCTCCAAGCACTGTCCCCTCAGCACTGTCCTCCCAGCATTGTCCTCCCAGCATTGTCTTCCCCAGCACTGTTCTCCCAGCACTGTCCCCTCAGCACTGTCCTCCCAGTGTGGTCCTCTCAGCACTGTCTCCCCAGCACTGTCCTCCCAGCACTGTCCTCCCAGTTTGGTCCTCTCAGCACTGTCCCCCCAGCACTGTCCTCCCAGTGTGGTCCTCTCGGTGTGGTCCTCCCAGCACTGTCTTCCCAGAGCCCCCAGTGTGGTGCCTCCAGTGCTGCATGTGCTGGTGGAGGCTCTCCAGGCAGGTTGCAGGTGAGGCTGTGCTGGGCAGGACAGTGGTGTGGAGCTGCATGTGCCCCAGAAAAGCGTGGTCTTAAATCCATTCCTGTGGGTGTGGGCTCCTGTAAATAGGGCCTCTTGATGAGGTGATTTCAGTTAAGTTGAGGTCCAGGTGAATCAGGAATGTTCAGTAATAATCCTAATACTGATGGCCTTATAGGGAAGACCACACAGAGAGAGAGGGCATGAGCAGCCAGAGCTGGAGGTCAACAGAGCCCAGGAGAGGAGGGAGAAGCCAGGGGAGGCCGCCATGTCATCACCATGTGTGGAAAGCCAAGGATGGGGGCTCACCAGCAGCCAGCCCCAGGATGCCAGTCTTCAGGGAGAAAGCATTACCTTGGTGACAACTCGATTTGGACTTCTCCCAGCCTCAAAAATGTAAGCCAATAAATTTCCATTGTTTAAGCCAACCCATTGCATGGTATTTGCTTTAGCAAAAAGGAAACAAAAACAAGGATGGTGGAGGCTGTGCAGACAGGTGAGCAGGTTAGGCCGATGGTGGAGGCCGTGCAGACAGGTGAGCAGGTGAGGCTGATGGTGGAGGCCGTGCAGACAGGTGAGCAGGTGAGGCTGATGGTGGAGGCCGTGCAGACAGGTGAGCAGGTGAGGCTGATGGTGGAGGCCGTGCAGACAGGTGTGCAGGTGAGGCTGATGGTGGAGGCCGTGCAGACAGGTGAGCAGGTGAGGCTGATGGTGGAGGCCGTGCAGACAGGTGAGCAGGTGAGGCTGATGGTGGAGGCCGTGCAGACAGGTGTGCAGGTGAGGCTGATGGTGGAGGCCGTGCAGACAGGTGAGCAGGTGAGGCTGATGGTGGAGGCCGTGCAGACAGGTGTGCAGGTGAGGCTGATGGTGGAGGCCGTGCAGACAGGTGAGCAGGTGAGGCTGATGGTGGAGGCCGTGCAGACAGGTGAGCAGGTGAGGCTGATGGTGGAGGATGTGCAGACAGGTGAGCAGGTGAGGCTGATGGTGGAGGCCGTGCAGACAGGTGTGCAGGTGAGGCTGATGGTGGAGGCCGTGCTGACAGGTGAGCAGGTCACATAGGTCAGGAGGCAGGTTGAAAAATTGAGGTTAGCCAGAGGCTAAAAAGGAATGAGGAAACAGGGCTCTTTCCAGAAATAATTTATAGTTACCATTTTTTTATTCTTTGCTTTGACTCTCACGCTGTTAATATTTAAATATGGCAAGGCTGCTGCAAAAGCACAACAGTATTTTCCATCTCTAATGAAAGAACTACTTGAAAACACACTTTGTTGCATGGTAAAGCAGCCTGGGCCATGAGTTAACTAACACCTCTCACACCTGAACTCCTTCTAAAGTGAAAATTAAAGATTGAAAATATAGAAATCAAAAATGGGAAAATTGCCAATATTAAGGAGAGTTTTCAATGAATGATGGGTGTGCCGGTTTGGATGTTTTATGTCCCTCAAAACGCCATGTTCTTTGATGCAATCTTGTGGAGGCAGATGTTTTAGTGTTGATTAGGGTGGAACCTATCAATTGAGGGTTTCCATGGAGATGTGACTCAATCTACTGTGGGCAAGACCTTTGATCGGATAATTTCCATGGAGGTGTTACCCCACCCATTCAGGATGGGTCTGAATTAAATCACTGGAGCCGTATAAAAGAGCTGACAAACAGAAGGAACTCAGAGCGGCTGTGAGCAACATTTTAGAGAGCAACTGAGAGTGATATTTTGAAGAGGAGCTGCAGCTGAGACAGATATTTTGAAGATGGCCATTGGAAGCTGACACTGACATTTTGGAGAACACCGTTTTGAAATGCAACCTGGGAGCAAGCAGATGCCAGCCACATGCCTTCCCAGTTAGCAGAGGTTTTCCAGGTGCCAACGGCCTTTCTCCAGTGAAGGTACCCTATTGTTGATGCCTTATCTTGGACACTTTATGGCCTTAAGACTGTAACTTTGTAACCAAATAAACCCCCTTTATAAAAGCCAATCCATTTCTGGTATTTTGCAAAATGGCAGCATTAGCAAGCAGAATAGCGGGAGATCTGAAAAGCCTGTGTCTAAAAAGGGCCAATGGGAGGGGCTGCAGGGGCTGAGGCAGGGGGCTGAGCCAGCTCACTCAGCGACCTCTGAAAAAACTGGGGTTCAGAAAAACCAGAATAATGAAGGGGAGAGCGGGGAGAGGGTGTTGAAAACCCTGGAAATAACTGGAAGTCCACTTGTGTGGCCGGCAGCACCGTCCCCTCCAGCAGGCAGGAGTCTGTCCCGGGCCACGGATCCGATTCCCTCCAGGGAAGCCCGAGGAGTGACTGAAGAGCTGGGACATTTGGGGGCATTTGGGGGCGTCCCAGGTCAAGGCCGGGTCACCTCAGAGTTTCACCCAAAGTGGACGAGCCCCCGCCCCGCGGGCTTAGCCAGAGCCCTTCTGCGCTCATCTCACCGGCCGAGAGGCAGCGCGGCCTCAGCAGACAATTCCAGAAACCCTCTTACGGGAACACGTGGCCCACAGGGCACCAACGCAGCTGATTCGGGGACAAGGAGGAACCTCACAAAGGGGCAATTTCTCCCATATCGACACATATGTTCAACCTGGTTTGGAAAATCAAACCTGCATTATCTCTTTTCTTCATGTCTCATTGGGGTTCAGGGAGCTGCTGCATCCCTAAAATAATGAGATGATTAGCCAAGAACTGCTAGAGAGCAAGAAGAAGCCCTTGGAAATTAAAAAATACATTAGTAAGCAAACAAAATAAAAAAAAATGCAAAGCAAAGCAACAAAATACTCTCATATTTTCCCATTTTCCCAGTTAAAGTTGAGAATATCTCCAGAAAGAAGTGTCAGAGAAAAAGATGAGAGAATAGGTAAAAACAAAAAACAAAAAACAAAAAAAACACAAAACCAACCAACCAAACAAACAAAAAAAACAGGCCTCAATTCTAGATGTCCAGGATAAGAATTCCAGAACAAAAGGAACCAGACACCCAGGAGAGAGCATCATCAGTGCAGGGGCTCCAGAAGGCTGCCCGGCTGACCTGGGAGAGTCCACAGCTGGCCACCCGGAGGCCACAGCTGCCCCACGCGGCATCTGGGGTGGAGTTTGCCGGGAGTGGACCCTGCTTGCAGATGAGCGGGCACAGACTTCGCCAGCGGGGACCTCAGGGGAAGCTGAGAAGGGCGTGGGGTCCAGGAAGGGGCTAAGGGATGAGCTAGGGGTCCAGAAGCCCCAGCCCCTGATGAGAGGAGCTCGAGAGTGGACTTTAGCCTCAGGTTTGTCCCGAGTTGTGGCAAGGGCTGGCTGACCTGCTCCCGCCCCACCGGCTGTTGGCAACAGCTCCCAGGCACTGCCCGCTCTGGGTTCCTCAGAACAAAGCAGCACAGAGTCTGAGGGGCCTGGGCAGGGGTAGGGCCAGCACCACAGGGCCCCAGGAGACCCGAGCAGGGCGAGTGGCTCAGCACGGAGGAGTGGGCTCAGTCGGTGCTGCAGGGCCAGGAGGACCCCTTTCCGGTCTGGGGGCAGCTGTTTGCCCAGAGGTAAGTGCCCTGCAAGCCGCCCGTCGAGGGTGAGAACAGGTGTGGTTCAGACGCGGGGTCTCAGACCTTCCCTTCCCTGGAGGTGACTGCAGGATGTCCCCCACCCTCCTGGGTGCAGGTAAGGGGACCCGCTCCAGCAGCCCAGGGCAGGTGTCGGCAGGAGGAGGAAACTGCCCCGAGTAAATAAATACCTGAGTGAGGGAACAGGCCCCATGGGGAATCCTGTGCAGGCAAGAGAAGGAATCAGACACCTTAAGGGAGGGGCTTTGCAAATGAAGAGATGCAGCCCCAGTCTATTTCTTGGCTCTAGCAGAACAGTGCTTACAAGTGCAATAACAGAGTCATTGTTTCTTGATGTTCGACATTTAGGGTGCCTTTCTGCCACCTGCTGTCAGGTGTGGAAGATCTCGATGCAGACACAGAGCAGAATGGCCTTGACAAACCTCAGTGTACAAACAATGCCGAGGAAGACAGAACCCGGGGGTGCAGGGCTGGGGAGGTGCCGCATGGAACCAGGTTCTCTGGTTGACGGAACGACGTTTGGTTTAAGGTTACAAGTACATCACGCGGAAGAAATAAACTCGGGGCGTCCTCTGCTGGGAGGGGAGGTCTAGGGGGGCAAAGGTGGGGCAAACGGGCTGGATCCTGGTGTATCCCAGAGGGAAGAACTAGACAGAGATAAAACTGATTAACCGCGGCACAGAAGAAACAGCTGGGGGCGGAAAGCTGCAGCTGTGTAATGTCAGAAACACAGCCTGGGGGCTGCTGCTTTGAAAGGGACCAGAGAGAGGCCCCCACACCCGAGTGTAGACCCACCCACACCTAAGTGTAAACCCACTCATACCCGAGTGTAGACCCACCCACACCCGAGTGTAGACCCACCCACACCCTTGGCTGACTGCCAACCTCTGAAGACACGAGTGACCCCCAGCATGCAGTCAAAACAGCAGCCCTGTGACAATGTTCCTTTAGTACTTGATTTTTAAGTATTTAAAAAGCATATTTAAATATATTTAAGTGCACTATTACTATGATAATTTCTAAAGAATTAAAATGATTTATTTAACTGGTTTCTGGATCAAGATGGAAAGATAAAAGCCATAAATGAAATCGTAAAGTTCAGTGGCTTGAATATATAGATATATAGATATGTAAACTCCTGTGCTTCCAAAGCACATAAATGGCATGAGAGGAATATTAATATATTTGGTGAAGTATGTCAAAGTCATGGTTAATGTCGACATTTACATAAACGATAGCACTGACAACCCAGGAAAACAAGACCAAAATGGCACTTGTCAGAGTCCCGGCAAATCCGCTCCAGGAGCGCTGTATTTCTAACGGAAGTAATCCAGTTGTTCAGCGACCTCTGGTGTGGAACGAGACTCGCATCCGTTCGGAGGAGCCAGGAACCCCACGGCCGCGTAGCTCTCTTCTGAGGCTGTTCCTTGTGGCAATGGCCCAGGGTTTGCATTTTGGCATTTGCAGGTTCACTTAGTTACAATTCTTTACAAATAATAAACATTTAATATTTTATATAACATATTTTTACGTGTCAATTTAAAGATTGAATTCAATAGCTGACTATTGTCTCTAGAAACAAAATGACAAGAGGGTGTGGGGAAGCTCATGATACCTTATTATCTTTGTAAATTTAAGAGTTTCATGCCTCCTTTCTTTTACTAGGAATAATTTTCCTTGAGCTTATACCAACTTCCGTTCCCTGGTGAGCGGCCAGGACTCGGGCTTCAAGAGGAGCTGGGCGGAGCCCGGAACCTTGAGGAGGAGGAACTTGGGGTTGCAGGCGTCGGTGGGAAATGGGGGTTCAGAGCCGTGGTCCTTTGTCAGCATCGCACGGCCCCCTGCCGAGTGTCTGCGAGCCCCCCTTTCCCAGCCGCCTGGGGCTGGCCGACACGTCCACGCGGCACGTGGTCCTCTCCCCATCCAGAAACAACAAGGTGCACTCAGGAAAGAGATCATGAATATAGGGGAAAACCTGGCTGGCATCCCGAGCCAGGAAATCTTAGATTTGGGAACATTATGTGATTTCCAGGATTTGCATAAGCGTCTCTATTTTGCACAATTGTTTCTGACTGTAAAAGAAATAGGACATTGACTGGCTGACTGCTCATTGTGTAGATAGACAAACTCTAGTAGCTTTCTGTAAGCCAGAAAAAAAACGACAATATATTTATGTTTATCTCTATTTGTGGTTTATCTGGCCAGACTTTTAGAGAAGTCCACTGTGATAAGTATTAGGAAACAGTTTATTTTGTTTTATTGTTGCAGAATGAGGTATTCAACTAGCCACGTGCATTTCTCAGGGTTAGTGCTGACATGTGTGTTGTATTGTGAGGGGATTAGTCACTATCTTGAATTATTTCCTTCGCATCAGGAGTAGCTTCACAGATGAAAAAGCTAAAGAATTGTGAAATCACATTAGTGGAAACATAAATGATACTATTTTTTAAAAACAAAGGTAATTGAATATTTTTATAATTTGGTTGACTTGTCGAGATACATATTATATAGAGCCACAGGGGAAAATAAATTTGAACAAAACTTGGACAAAAAAGGAAAATGTGGACCTGCAAATTGAACGTCATAATTTATATAGACTTTCTTTCTAACAGGATAAATCTTTTAAGATGTTAAAACCTTTACAGGTGGTACATCTTGTAGTTGAAGCATGATGAGGTCAGTATAAAACTGATAAAATTGTGAAGGACAGCTATTGAAGGCAATGGAAAATGACCAAAGTTGGGGAGAAACTGATGAGGGATTACTTTGAAAATCCGTACTGCACCAAGTAAGAACTGCGAGCTCAAGGTGTTCTTTCCTTGGTTTCTCCCCAGCTCTGCCCCCTCTGGCCGTGGCTGTGGGACATCCCAGCCTCACTGGGTTGAGGGAGCAGGTGATAGAGTTAGGGGTCCCATAGCAGCTGCACATTTAAGGGGGATTTAGAGACAGGAGAGCCTGGAATGGCTGAGAGCCAGGAACTGAATGCACCTTTTGAGATGTGCAAGCACGTGGGAGACACAGCGAAGCTGGTGCAAAAGCAGGCAGAAAATGGTCCTCCTCCTGGAGAGACGTGTGAGCTTACTGAGCCTGTGACTGAGTGTGAGCCCGAAGCCACACGGCTTGGGGCAGAAGGCGACGCTGAACTGGCCGGAGGGGTCAGTGGGTGGCACACACAGTGGCCAGAACAACTGGACACTCGGGAGGGATACGAGCAGTGAGGGGCCCACAGAAGTGACTCCCCAATACCTGGGTGAAAACTCCACCCAAATCCTTGGCTAATGGCCAGCCTTTGAAGACACAGTGTTGACCTCCAGGAGTCCAGTCAAAACGGCAAGCATCTGGAAGCCAAAAACACTAAGCAGGGAAATCAGGAGCTGCTCAAGTCATGGAGGGAGGTACAGAATTCACAGTTTGAATCTGGGCAAGTTAAATATTTACTGCAAGTAAAAATACATCAGAAAGAATGGAGGCCTGACTAATGCAAAGTACCGAAGGAAACCACGAGACAGTCATCAAACCAGAATTCTGTAACCAGCAAAACTCTCTCAAAACATGAAGGGAAAGTAAAAAATGGGAGAATTCACTGCTGGCTGACCGACACCACAAGGAATGCCATCGGAAGTCCTTCAGGCTGAGGAGAAGTGATAGTAGACATTAATTCAGCTTTACAATAAGGAGTGTAGAGCACAGGAAACGGTGCCTAGTGGGGAAATAGAAAGCCCAGTTGTACTGTTGAGTTTATAATGCATAAAGCTGTAATATACTGACAACAATTCTACACAGTTCCAAGGGTAAATGTAACTGTGCTGCTGCAATGTTCCTGCATTTTACTGACAATAATGCAATATTACCTTTAAGCAGATTGTAAGTTAAAGACACATGCTGTAAAACCTATAGCAATGCTAAAAAATAATGCAAAGGTGTTGTGCCAGTTTGAATGTATTATGTACCCCCAAACACCATTATCTTTGATGTAATCTTGTGTGGGCAGACATTATCAGTGTTGATTAGATTGTAATTCTTTGAGTGTTTCTTTGGAATGTGCCCCACCCAGCTGTGGGTGATGGCTCTGATTGGATAATTTCCATGGAGGTGTTGCTCTCTGCCCATTCGGGGTGGGCCTTGATCAGTGGAGCCATATAAATGAGCTGATGGGCAGAGGGAACTCAGTGCAGCTGAGAGTGACATTTTGAAAAGGAGCTACAGCCAAGAGGGACACTTTGAAGAAAGCACAGGAGCTGCAGATGAGAGACAGTTTGAAGATGGCCATTGAAAGCAGACTCTTGCTCCGGAGAAGCCAAGAGAGGACAAATACCCCAAGTGCAACTAAGAGTGATATTTTGAGGAACTGCAGCCTAGAGAGGAGCATCCTGGGAGAAAGCCATTTTGAAACCAGAACTTTGGGGCAGATGCCAGCCATGTGCCTTCCCAGCTAACAGAGGTTTCCTGGACACCATTGGCCTTCCTTCAGTGAAGGTATACTTATGTTGATGTGCTACCTTGGACACTTTATGGCCTTAAGACTGTAACTATGTAACCAAATAAATGCCCTTTTATAAAAGCCAGTCCATTTCTGGTGTTTTGCATTCTGGCAGCATTAGCAAACTAGAACAGATTTTGGTACTGGAAGTGGGGTGTTTTTGCTGCTGAGTTTGCAAATACCAAACATGTTGGAATGGCTTTTTAAATGGATAATGGGGAGTTTCTGGAAGAATTGTGAGGAGCTTGACAGAAAAGGCTTAAACTGCTTTGAAGAGACTGTTGGTGGAAATATGGACTCTAAAGATACTTCTGACAAGGCCTTGAACAGAAATGATGAATGTGTTGTTGCAAACTGGAAGAAAGGTGATCATTGTTTTAAAGTGGCAGAGAATTTGGCAAAATTGAGTCCTGGTGTCAGATATAAGGAAGAATTTGAAAGTGACAACCTGGAATACTTAGCTGAGGAGATCTCCAGACTACATGTGGAGGATGTATCCTGGCTTCCCCTTTGAGCTTATAGTAAAATGCAAGCGGAGAGAGATAAACTTAGAACTGAACTCTTGGGTTCAAAGAAACCAGAAGCTGATGGCCTGGAAAATTATGGGCTTCCAGGGGGTGAAACTCCAGAAGCTACAGCCCAACATGAGGATGTAACCAAACATGGAACCCAGCCGCCATTTCAGTACAAGCCAAGATTGGAGAAGGAGTTAAGCAGAAAGGATTTGTGGAAAGTCCTATTGCCTGATGGCTTTGATCCCTGTGTGCTTCATGCGAAGCCAACAGAATTTTTGCAAGATCTTTATAGACAGAGCCACTGCCAGTCTGAACTAGAGGGGACAGACAAGGAACAAATTGAAGGAAAAATTTCTTCAAAGACAGAGCCATGGAGGTTGAGGTCTGGAGTCAAGAGGCTGGGAGAGCAGAGCAGCCCACACACATGGAAAGGGTGAGTTTGCCCTGGAGGTTGAGGGTGGGCCTTCTGCCTGGATGCTCAGGAAATGTTCTGCCACCCCAAGCCCCAAAGAGGGTGGAGCACATTCCCAGGGAATTGGGGAGAGCCTGGCTGCCACCACACTGTTCTGAAGGGGTTGAGCATGTGCCCTGGAGATGGAAGGGAATCTGGGAGCTGCCCCGAGGTTTGAGAAGGGTGGGGCTGAGAAGGTGGTCTCCCCAGTGTGTGGATATGTTGGAGCACTCACCCCAGTGTTTGGAGAGGAAAGGGCCACTGAAAAGGCCCTTAGGACGGGTTAGACTCCCGCTCTCTCAAGCCCCAAGGATGCAACCTCATTCTGTAAATGACTCTCAGACTTTGAAATCTAATGGAATTTGCCCTGCGGGTTTTAGGAACTGGTTTGGTCCTGTTAACCCTGTTTTCCTTACTCCTTCTCCTTATGGCAATGGTAATGTTTAGCCTATGAATGTCCCTCCTTTGTATATTGGAAGCACATAACTTGTTCTAAGTTCACAGATCCACAGATAGAGGAAAATTATGCCTTAGGACTGACCACACCTATAATTGATTTTGATGGAATCTTGTACTTAACTGTTGTTACTGAAATGACTTAAGTATCTGTGATATTGTTTTGGGATGAATTTGTTTTGTATATGGAACGATAATGTCACTTTTGAGGTCCAGGGAGTGGAATGTGCTGGTTTGAATGTATTATGTCCCCCAAACGCCATTATCTTTGATGTAATCTTGTGTGGGCAGATGTATCAGTGTTGATTAGATTGTAATTCTTTGAGTGTTTCCATGGAGATGAGCCCCACCCAACTGTGGGTGATGACTCTGAATGGATAATTTCCGTGGAGGTGTTACCCCACCCATTCAGCGTGGGTCTAAATTAAATCCCTGGATCCATATAAGTGAGCTGACAAACAGAAGGAACTCAGTGCAGCTGAGAGTGACATTTTGAAGAGGAGCTACAGCCAAGAGGGACACTTTGAAAATTGCACAGAAGCTGAGAGAGTAGCTGCAGATGAGAGACAGTTTGAAGACAGCCATTGAAAGCAGACTCTTGCTCCAGAGAAGCTAAGAGAGGACAAACGGCCCAAGAGCAACTGAGAGTGACATTTTTGAGGAACTGCAGCCTAGAGAGGAATGTCCTGGGAGAAAGCTATTTTGAAACCAGAACTTTGGAGCAGACGCCAGCCACGTGCCTTCCCAGCTAACAGAGGTTTTCCAGACAGCACTGGCCATCCTCCAGTGAAGGTACCCGATTGCTGGTGTGTTACCTTGGACACTTTATGGCCTTAAGACTGTAACTGTGTAGCCAAATAAACCCCCTTTTATAAAAGCCAATCCATATCTGGTGTTTTGCATTCCGGCAGCATTAGCAAACCAGAACACAGACTATATGCCTTTTATTTCTCTTTCTTGTCTTACTGTGTTGGTGAGGATTTTGACACTAGATTCAATAGACGTGATGAGAGTGGGCATCTTTGCTTCATTCCTAGTGGTAGGGAGAAAACGTTCAATCCTTCACCCTTAAGTATAATGTTAGCTGTAGGTTTTTGAAATGTGTTTTTAAACTTTGACATGCTTCTCTTTCTTTTCAAAATGTTTCCTTCATTTAACCCTATAAAAGCCCCCCTCAAACGTAGACCCCGTTTTTATCCCCCAACACCGTCCACCTGGGGAGATTCTTCCTCTCTGGGTTTTCACGGCACTGACTATGCAAACCCAATGCCATATTTGAGGGAGACACTGGGTCATTTTTCCTCCGGGTTCCCCCATGCATGACTCTGCTCCTTGGGGAAGTGTCGCAGGTGCCGTGTGTGCTCAGTGGAGGAGGGACCCGGGAGTTGCCCCCCTCCCCAGGGACGGGACCCTCCGTTCACCTCCCAACACCAGGGGATCGTTCCGACCTTTCTTTTCATGGTTTCTGTTCTTCTTCCTGAAGAGGAACCATCTCCTGCCCTCACCATAAAATAATCAGTTAACAAACCCAGACTTTTAAACAAAATCCAGGCAGGCAGCTTATTCTCAGGTGGCTCTTGCTTTGTGCTGACTTTCCTGAGACATTCCTTAGGCAGAAGAAACTGCTGGCTCAGATTCTTCACTGGAATCGGCCTTGGCTGGTGAGAAGAACCAGCCAGAACAGGGGCCCAGAGCTGCTCATCTTCTCCAGTGGTCTGGAGCAGTAAAAGGAAGATAGAAGCTGATGGCCCAAAATTCTCCCTCAGCTACACTGAACTGAGAAATGATGGCCTTCTCAACAGGTCAGTTTTTACCCCACCATCACGCAGTGTAGCTCCCTTTCCTCACTAATCATATAATTAGGTAATAATCAAACACCACCCACTAATTCATCCAGCCAGCGATGCA
The DNA here is from genome assembly GCF_015220235.1 of Choloepus didactylus. Classification (NCBI taxonomy): domain Eukaryota; kingdom Metazoa; phylum Chordata; class Mammalia; order Pilosa; family Megalonychidae; genus Choloepus; species Choloepus didactylus. Next base: position 27,282 of record NC_051313.1, on the reverse strand, counting down.
CTGAGCACCGCGGTGAGCAAGGCAGGGGAAGGACTCGTTCCAATGACTCATGTGTCCGGAGACCGTGGCGGGACAGGGAACACCAGGGGGACGAGGTGCTTTCTGAGGAGCTGGCATCTGAGTGGCCTGAGGATCGCACTGACCGGCTCACAGGTCAGACCTGGAGAAAATCACCATAGATTGAGGTAAAGGAAACCAGTGGGATTGAGGACACACCTGATTATAACTAGTCCACAGCGGAGCCTTCACTCTGGACTCGCGCTCACTCTCTAGCTCCGGTGGAGCCCCCAGAGCTTGCATCTTGGTCTTGGGAGTGTGACACTTAGAAACTGTGTTTGCTCATCAAGATGTCAGGACCCCAACCCCTGCAGTCTCCAGGCTCCCAGCTCTCCCAGCGTCCCTGGTCCCTCCCCCGAGGAGCGAGGGAGCGATCAGATAAAGACTGACCAATGCACAGGATAGGACATAAGCAGGGAAAAGCCATTGGAGTTACATAGCTGAGGCAAAACAAAAACAGTTTTTGAATATGTGATTTTTTCTGAGATTTTTGAAGTCTTGGAATTTTGTTTTTGTTTTCTACAAGAATGAGGAAGCAGCACTGCATGGTATTCCCAACCTGCATTTCAAAATAAAGAAGGACTCACAGAGATGATTTCACCATAGGTCTCTGTGACAGAGGACAGTGAAGGGCAGGGAGGAGGAAGGCAGGGGGGCTGGACGCAGGTGCAGGGTCAGGGCCAGCAGCTACTGCTGAAGTGCTGGGTCAGACACCTGGAGGCACAGAGTGGGGCTTGGGGCCTGCTCCCAGGCAGGGGTCACAGTGACACTCAAATGCGTGCACAGGGTCCCTGGAGACCGTGTGTCTTGAGGGTCAACAGCACATCAGCTTGCCGACCTGCAGGAACGCAAGTCACAAATGATGCAGAGAAAATGAACGATGTGTCACTAATGAAATTGTTAGGGTAATTTATTAACATACTGTAAATACGTGACTATGACTTGGTACAATTATCTTCCTGTCCATAGCTTTCAGCACTGATTTTTCAGCCACGCAATAGCAATTCAAGGTCAGCTCACAGATTTTAGGGTTCTGTGGGTCACTTCGGGTGGAAATAAAATGGCTTTTCTATGGTGACAGCTGAGCCTCGCCTTCTACCTACCAGGAGGGGGGACACCCTCAGCTGTCCCCATCATCAGGACATGTGCCTATATGAGGGGCTCTGCAGGATCCCCAACTTCACGACTGTGTCATTTGACCCTCACACAGCAGAAATTCCCAAATCCCTCTACCAAAAGCCTTAGCCTTCCAGGAATTTCAGCCCATCGCAGCCTCACATGGCGTAATTAATTCAGGGGAAGTCACACTGCTTAGAAGGGGTGTCACTGTCTGATGCCAATTAAATTAGACTCCAAAGCTGTCTTCAGGATAGACAGATAGTTCCCTGCGGGATCTAACGCCCATTAGTGCCCCTGGATGCTCAAGCCTCCAGCACTGGAGCCGAGGCTCCACTTGTGTTCCGAGTCACTTTGCCTTGGTCTGCCCCAGAAGCCTCCGCGTTGCAGGGTTTTGGAATCTTATGTGCTCTGCCATCACCCCCTCAGCAGCCTGAACTCTGTGCTGCAGCCACATTTTCTAGAAATTCCCGGAACATTTCTTCCATTTACATGCCTGGAATGAACCCGACACTTTCTCCCCTTGCACCCTCTCTTCCTCTGTCCATCAAAATCCTGTTGTTTTTCAAAGCCCATCACTTCACAAACCATTCAGGGCTGAGTTACTGGGGTCCACATGGCCCTGTTAGCTCATGCTGGGCAGCCTCCGGGCACAGGTGAACTTGGGGGACACGGGCAGGGTCTCAGGCATTCTGCACTACATGAATGAGGATATCTGCAAGGAAAGCTTCACCCCAGAACAGGAGCAGGGGCTCGCGGGCTGGGGTTTCCCTTAGAACTTAGTGGAGGGTCCTTCTGTGGGAGCAAGCCCGTAGCAAAAGGCCTGCAGGGGAGTCTATTCTTGGAAAAGAGGAACCCAGGTATTAGTAATATGCCAAATAAATATAAACTCAGCAAAACCCTAAAAGCATTTCAAACTATTTCAGTGTAATTGACATGGCTACATTTGTGTCACAGCCCAGGGCAGTTTCCTCCAAGTGCTCTTATCGAGTGCCATTTTTAAAGTGAGTTACTCAGGTTTTCCCCCTGAGCATTTCAACCATGTGTGAAGCACCTGTGGATTCACTCCTCTGAAAAGCAAAAAAGATGAAAAAGGAAAAAAGCATTCCCACCATCTCTTTCTTCCTGCTTCTGTGTAAGAAATCACTGGACTTCAGACTGAAATTCAAGCTTATGTAAATCCAGTCTGAAGAACCTGCTGAAAATACATAAACTGTGTACTTGTTTTTATTAACTCACCCACAGGCCAGTGCAGAATTGTTTTCTAGTCTGTTGCTTAGATTTGAGTAAAGGCAATTTTCACGTCCATGTCTAGGAAAAGGTGTAGGAAAAACGGCAGGCACAAGTCAGTTTTCTCCGTGTGATGTAAAACACAGATTGTGAGGGTGTTGCTGCCCCTTGTCATCTCAAGCAGGCTAACATCTAAAGAACCATTCAGCATAGAGGATTGTAAGAAAAACGGCCTTTTCCAGTGCTGTTTATTGCTTTCACTGATGTTTAAGAGCTTTTAAGAGCATATTTTCTCTAGTTCCCAAGCACCAACAAAAGAGCATTATAAGGGAAAATTGTTCTCTAACAGTGGTGCTTCTACAACTTTCCAGCAGTCTGGCGAGGGGGGTGGGGTCTGTGGACAGTGAGATGCAGGGCTCTCCCCCGAGCCCACAGGGCCTCTGTGTCGGGGAGATTCTAAACCGCCCCACTGTGCTGTACGGGTCTGCTGCTTGTTTTGGATTTTTGGCATTGTTTTGTTTTCGTTGTTTCTTGGCCATATGGAGAATGCGTTTGTGTGAACGAGACCCGGCCTGGCTCCTCTTCTCGGTCCAACCAGCAAATTGGTTCAAAAGCCTAAAATCTCAGCAGGGAAAAGATTGGTGTGAGCTAAAACTTCAGTTATTAAACTGCAGAAAATGGCCGCTTGTGGGTTGTGGCCAAGGGTGTGGAAGGGGCTGTGAGGAGAGAGGCTCCTCAGGGTCTGGCCGTTTGAAGCATACAAATAATTCACATTGTCAAAGCTTAAAATGAAAGCAACCCCTAAAACTGAATGGAAACAACAAATGAACCAAATTGCAAATCAAATTGACAACACTTCTACTCCTGAAAAAATCATTTATTCAAAAAACGTTGAATTATTCCCTTAGCAGAATAAATTTTAAGCAAAAAACATCTTGAAATTTAGTCCACCATTATACAATTGATAGTGGTGTAGTAACTACTACTATAGTAATTCTAAAACTTTCTTGTGTATATTGTAGAACAGAGAAACTCTGTAAATTTATTGAGTTGTCAGAAACCAGGGCTCGCTCTGTGGGTTGAGAGAGCCGTGACACTGAGGAAGGAGTGAAACAGCCCTGAAGAATTGGGTAAAAATTGAGGATATCATTACCTCACGTCTGCACAAGTAAACCTGAGTTAGAAATATGCATGAATGCGTGGCTGGATGTATGTGTGTGGTATGTGTATTCATATATAACTATAAATGCACACACATGTTCATATAACATACACACACATGTATGTAAACTTGTATGCACTTCTGTTCCCTACAAAAAATATATAAACATACATTTATATACAATTAATATATGTTTATTGTATACCAGCATTTTATAATATATTATATATACATAAAGATTTATTCCTAAATCATATACTTGTGCTATATGTGAGTGTGTGCTTTAGTGCCCACGCCTGGAGAGAAAGTTCAAAGTGAAACTGAATCATCTTCTTGTGCAAAAAAAAAAAAAAAAAAAAGGCAGCTAAAATTGCTCCAAAATTGACTGGAATCAGGAGCTAGCATCTAGGGTCTCTCACCTGCAAGACTTTGGAAAATCTGTGCATTAATAATAATAATAATAACACAGGTAACAGAAACACGACTCCGTGCTGATAAGCAAACATGAGAAGCCGGTGGGTCAGCAGGGATGCCCTTTTTAAAGAAGAACACCAGCTAACCATCAGCTGGTGGACGAGAAGAGGGGATAGAAATAACAATCACCATCTGCAGACTCCAAAGCTGCAAGTAACTGAATCTGACAGGCATCCTCAACAAATTCTGAAACCACTGGGTGAGAGCAAGTTATCTACACTCTCAAGCATCGCCTCATGGGTTGACTTGTCATGGATCGTAAATGGAAAGGACCTCTTTACAATGAAGTTCTGACCAGCGCGACCAAGAGACGACACTGGGTACAGCAGCAAGGGGCCAGGGCAAGGGCTCAGGGAGGGACCCTCACCCCCACCCATTCCTGCCGCACCCCGGAGTCTCGCCATTCAGAGACAAGCAGGAAAGTCAGTGAGTGGAACCATCCACAAGAGAGTGGTACTAAACCTCAAAAATATCACCAGTTTAAGGGGCATAAATATCGGGGAGAGGGTCTAGAGTAAGGGGGACAAGGGACAGGGTGACGGCATGCCACATACAGGCTTCAGTTCAGCTGTGCAATAAATGCATTCATATGTACACAGGGGAGTCTGCATAAAATATATATTAAATAATATTGTTGAACAATGTGAGCTATCTTGTCTGTGATAATGGTGTGGTGGATATGTAGGAAAATGTACCTGTTATTCCTATTCTTAGCGGAATTTGGCACTAATCAGTGATTAGAGAGACAGAAAGAGAGAGATGAAAGGGAGAGAGAGGGGTAGATAGGTAGGTAGATAGATGATAGATATAGGTAGGGAGGTAGATGATAGATAGATATGGATAGGGAGGTAGATAGAACAGAGAGATTGGTAGATAGCTACATGACTGATGGATGATAGAGAGATACAGACAGAGAGATGACAGACATGGAGAAAGAGAGAGAGACAGGTATTTTATAGAGTTTTTGATGTAAACCTCCTTATGAGGACCATCTTTTATCACTCTTTATCATGTATAACTTTTCCAAATCCCTTACTAGTGGACACACAATGTTCCAGGGGCACAGACCAGGGCTGGGAGCACAGAAGATGTGGAATTTGAGTCCCTGGGCACTGGCATATGAACTGGGGGAACCTCACAGGACTCCTGGTAATGGAGCATCCTCATACTCCCCTTCTCTGTTAAAAAGAAATAGAAAAACCAATAACCAAATTTATTGCCCTGAATAGCCAAAATACCTTGAGAAAGAGGAATGAAGTGGGATGTCTCACACTACCTGACTTTGAAACATATTACAAAGCAACACTGCTCAAAACAGCATGGTACTGGCATAAGGACAGATATACTGGCCGATGGAATCGAATTGAGTGTCCAGAAAGAGACTCTTGTATCTACGGACAATTGGTCTTTGATTAGGCAATCAAGCCAACACAACTGGGACAGAGTAGCCTCCTTAATAAATGGTGTTTGGAGAACTGGATACCCATTTCCAAAAGAATGAAAGAGGACTCCTACTCACACCTTATACAGAAATTAACTTGAAATGGATCAAAGACCTAAACATTAATGCTAAGATCTTAAGACACTTAGAAGAAAATGTAGGGTGATATCTTAAAGATCTTGTGATAGGAGGTGGTTTCCTAGACCTTACACCCAGAGTGTGATCAACCAAAGAACAAATAGACAAATGGGATTTCCTCAAAATTAAGCACTTTTATACATCAAAGGACCTTGCCAGAAAAGTAAAAAGGCAGCCTATGCAATGGGAAACAATATTTGGAAACCACATATCAGATAAGGGTTTAATATCCCGAATATATAAAAGGATCCTACAGCTCAACAACAGAAAGATGAACAACCCAATTTAAAAATGGGCAAAAGACATGAACAGACACTTTTCTGAAGAGGAAATACAAAAGGCTCAACAACATGAAAAAATGCTCAACTTCACTGGCTATTAGGGAAATGCAAATCAAAACCACACTGAGATACCATCTCCCACCCACCAGAATGACCATTATCCAAAAAACAGAAAATTACAAGTGCTTGAGAGGATGTGGAGAAAGAGACACACTTACTCACTGTTGGTGGGAATGTAGAATGGTGCAACCACTCTGGAAGACAGTGTGGAGGCTCATCAGGAAGCTAAGTATAGATTTGCCATATGACCCAGCTATTCCATTGCTAGGTATATACTCAGAGGAACTGAAAGTTAAGGCACAAACAGACATTTGTAAACCAATGTTTACAGCAGCATTATTCATGATTGCCAAGAGATGGTAATGATCCAAATGTCCATCAACAGACAAGTGGATAAACAAACTGTGGTATATACATATAATGGAATACTACACAGCTATAAGACAAAACAAAGACACAGAACATATAATAACGTGGATGAACCTTGAGTACATTATGTTGAGTGAAGTTGGCCAGAAACAAAAGGACAAATGCTGTATGGTCTCACTAATATGAACTAACATTAATGAGCAAATCTTGAGAATTAAAAGCTGATAACACAGGCTACCAGGAGGTAGAAAGAGGGCAGAGATCAGGCATTTTATGCTGAAGGACTACAGAATGTTCAGTAGGATTGACTGTATAGATCCAGAAATAGGTAGCATAATAGAGTGTGATGGTAGCACAATACTGTAAGAACATGGAACAAAGATGTCTGTGAGTGAAGCTTGGGGGGGGGGCTAGGGGCATGTACGACACGGAGGTAAAGATGGACGATAGGGACTGGGACTGTATGACTTGGCAAAAGCTGGAGTAGTCGATGATTGTGATTAAATGTACAAAGGTGGGAATGTTTTTACATGTGGGAGAAGAAATGAAGGCCATGCAAAGTGTTGGAAAAGGGATAGTATTGGGGAAAAAACATAATCAAAGCAAACTGGAGACTGTGGTCAACAGTAACATTGTAATATGCTTCCATTAAATGTAACAAAGGCAGTATACCAAAGCTAAGTGTGTATGCGAGGGATATAAGGAGGGGATATGGGATTATTGGTAGTAGTGTTGTTATCTGTTCTTACTATTATATTGTATTGTATGATATTTTATTTTTATTATCTTTTTATTATTCTTTAAAAAAACCCTTTTTTTTCTATAGTAATCAATATGCTTAAGTGCTAACTGTGGTGATGAATGCATTACTATATGATGATACTATGAACAATTGATTGTACACTGTGGATAATTGTATGCTACATGAATATATCTCTATAAAATTGTAGGGAAAAATGTAAATAGGGATAAAAGTGCTGGAGAAAACATGGGGAGAGAGATGTACCTATTTACTGTTGTAGCCTTTCTGGAGGGCACTGTGGTGGTTCCACAAGAAGATAAGTATGTGGGGGCCATAAGGTCCTGCAACCTCATTATGGGGTAGGTACTTGGAAGATCCGAGAGCAGAGACATGAATGGACATTTTCACACTAGTGTTTACAGAGGCAGTATTCATGATCTGCAGTGGGTGGAGCTGGCCTAAGGGTACACAGACTGAGGAACAGAATGGTGAACTGTGGTGTAGGCAAACAATGGAATATTGAGCAACTACGAGAAGGAGTGAAGCTGTGAGACACGCAACGAGGTGAATGGATCTTGTAGACAGCAATTTGAGTGAACTACACCAGAAACAAAGGCAAACATTAAAATGCCTCACCAATATGGACTAACTACAACGTGTAAACTCAGAATTGAATCTTAAAGCACAACCTATCAGAGTAACACTCATTGTAACACTCCCTAGATTATACGCTCTTACAGCAGTCACATCTACTCCTGAATTGTAATGGCTATCTCCCGATTCTGAGAAGCTGATCCCTTTGTATATAACCTGATTGGTCTCTGGAACTGTGGGTATCTGTGTGACAGCTGAAACTCAGAGCTAGAACTTGGCAGATATGAATGTCAGTATTAGCACATACAGCAACTGTTAAGAAAGCTGAAAAAGAGCCCAGAGTTCAATTAGAGATATGAATAAAGTAGATGGTTAGGATTAGGGCAAATCAGGCCAAACGGTAAAGGATAATACTGACTCTGTTTTAAAACTTCAACTTCCAAGTGAGACCAGGGGAAGAGATGGTTATCTGGAGCAGGATCTATATTTTCTGCAGTACACTAAACAATTTAACTTGTACAGTCAGTTTATTCAAACACCACGATTACATGGAACCTTGAACAGGAAGTGAAATCTGGTAGGTTTGCACAGGTTAGTGTGAAATAGCAATGAACCCCAGAGTAATTTGGGCAGAGACTAAAAATATATATGCAGGGCCCCCCTGAGGAGCTGGGGGAGGATGTGGAAGTGTTGGGCTTCCTCACCTGGGTTGTTGCTGCTGTTCTCCACAAACACTGAGGACTGACAGTTTGGTATGCTGAGCCCTCTATCTTGGGGCTTGCCCTTGTGAAGCTCGTTGCTGCAAAGAAGAGGCTAGGATTGCTTGTAACTGTGCCTAAGGGTCTCCCCCTGACCCCTGAGTGCCTCCTTGTTGCTCAAGTGTGGCCTCTCTCTCTGGCTGGGCCATCTCGGCAGGTGAACTCACTGCCCTCCCCCTACGTGGGACCTGACTCCCAGGGGTGTAAATCTCCCTGGCAATGCAGGATATGACTCCTGGGGATGGGCCTGGACCTGGCATTGTGAGATTGAGAATATCTTCTTGACCAAAAGGGGGAAGCAGAATGAAGCAAAATAGAGTTTCAGTGGCTGAGAGATTTCAGGTGGAGTTGAGAGGTCACTCTGGTGGGCATTGTTACACACAATTTTAACAGTGACTTTTTAAATATGATCTTAAAACGTAAGCAAGCAGGAAATTGTAATGTAACCTTCAAAGCTGGAAACAGGATATAATGGGAGCGCTCATTCTCACAAAGAAGCAGTTTGTAAATGTAAAGTCTGCACCCAGATATGAATAAAACCTTTTCATCATCTCCTTAAACACCTGGAGATACCTTTCCCAGGTGTCAGCTAGAAAACAGGAAATAACAAATTACTGGAGTTCTCCAAACCTATTACATGTTAGCTAAAATAATTAACTGCCTTTGTCTCTAATGGGTTTAGCCAATTAAAGAATTGCTGGGAGGTTGACCCAAACCTCCCGGATTTAGAAAAGCCTTTTGTCCATCACTCTTGCTGCATGTTGATTGAATGATTATCTCTCTTTGCCTCTAAACCTGGGTATAAAATGTGATTGAAGAAATACTTCAGGGAGGTAGAATTGGGAAAGCTTCCCCAGCCTTCTGCCAGCGTAATAAACCAACCTCCTCAGCCTGGTTCGGTGTGACTTCTATTGGCCTCTCTGAGTGACGAACCCAGATTTGGGAAGTGCCTTTTCTTCACTCTATAGATATCCCTCTCTAGGGTTTAGTGAATTGGAATAGCTAGAAGTAAATACCTGAGGCTATCAGGCTCCAGTCCAGTGGCCTTGACTCTTGAAGATGATTGTCTCCCTACACCTTACAAGGGGTGACAGTGTGATTATGAAAACCCTGTGGATCACACTCCCTTTACCCAGTGTGTGGATGGTTGAGTAGAAAAATGCGGGCAAGAACTAAATGAGAAACAGGGTGGGGGGGTGATTTGGGTGTTCTTTTTTACTTTTGTTTTTTGTTCTGGTTTTTATTCTTTCTGGCACGGGGAAGGTGTTCAGAATGGATTGGCGTGCCGGAGCACAGTTGACTGTATGCCGTGGATGATTGTTTGGTGTGTGAATGTATCTCAATAAAACTGAAATAAAAAAGGAAAGAAAGAGGAGCAGGAGAAGAGGAGGAAGAAGAAGAGAAGAAAATAGAAAGAAAAGAAAGGAAGAGAAGGAGTGAGGGGGGAGAGAGGGAGGGAGGGAGGAAAACGCACGGTATTACCTTTGGGTAACAGGAAATATGAGAAAAGGCCTGCAGAGTCTAGTCTTCTTTACGGGGTGGGGTGGGAAAAGGGTGCAAGATGTGCTCATTTTTGGTTGAGTCATTGGTGAAAGAGGTTATTTTATTAAGAAATTCATATTAGCAAAATGTAGAAAATCTTGTATTATATATTGATAACTAGCTTAAAAAGCAATAAGAGCAAACCACTTGAATTTCACAGTCACTGAGGTCTGAGATAGTTGAAGTTAAAATACATCAGAGTGTGATTTAGAAGAAGTACCAAAAGGAGTGGGGGCAGCCACTGGCCTCCGGCAGCCAGGTGTGTCCCCCGAGAGGGCAGGGCAAGGGCTTGGCTGAAGTCCAAGTCTGGGAGCCTGGGGAAGGGGGTGCCTGGGGGCAGAGGCCATGTGGAGGACGGCCTTCTCCTGCTGGTGGAACCCAGGTGACCAGCACACCTGCAGAAGTGGGAGCAGAACCCGGGATCCACTGCAGAGATGGGCTTCAGGACCAGGCACGGTGGGGAGACCCAGGTGCCCTCATGCCCCTGCTAGGTGATGCAAACAATTCAACAAGTAGCCAGTTAAGCAAGGACGGCAGAAACCTGGATGCTGAGTCCTGAAAATATTCATTTTGCATTATTTTAGCAAACTTTTACTGGAGAATAAAACACTTAAAGAAAAGTGCACAATTCTGAGTGAACAGGCAGACGATTTTTTGCTAAGCGAGCTCACCTGTGCAACCAACCCTCCAATCAGATGAAGAACATTCCAGAGCCCCAGAGGCCCCCTCGGGCCCCTCTGGTCACCACCTCTGAGGACCACCTTCTTCGATGTCTGTCACCCGGAATGGGTTTTGCCTGCTCTGGTGCCTCACATAAAGGGGGTCGCACAGAGCTTCCCCTTGGTAGCTGCCCAGTAGATTCACCCCGCCGCTGTGTGGAGTTACCAGGCCTCTTTCCCACGGCTGTGGCGTGTTCCACGTGGGAACATACTGCGAAGGGTCTGCTCACCTGTGGGCTGGCCCCTGCCCTTTGGCGAGATGCGCAGGCATCAGGCTTGGCTGCTGGGCCTTCCGCCCCGGAGGGGAGCAGGGTTTGCCCATGTTCCCTTGGAGAAGGCACTGCAGGCAGCCGGGAAGCGGTTGTCTCTCCACCCGCAGGGCTTAGTCGCGGCAGCCCCACACCGCAGTCAGCACTTGGTGTTGTCCTCCTTTAATTTTGGCCATCCTGCGTGTGCAGCAGAATCGCGCAGGTGGCAGTGTACATTTCTCTGGAGATAAGGTTAGGCATGTGCTCATTTCTGGCCCTTGGCTACCTCATTTCGTGAAGCGCCTCTTTGCCGGGCTGTCGGCCCCCTGCTCGCCGGCCAAACTGTGAGAAGGGGGAGGGGTCTCACCGCGCGGAGGGCAGCAAGGGGCACTGCACCTGCCCCCCGCACAGCAGCCAGGGGCGCACCCACCCACGGTGGGCCGTGTCGAGGTCGCCAACAAAACCCAGCTCGCGGCACTGGATGGGACACGAAGACGCAGAACAAGGCCAACTCCGCTCGCGGCGCCAGCCCCGGGGCCAGAGGGTCTCAGCCCGCGAGGCAGGGACACGACCTGACCCAGGCCCCTCGCGCCGGACGCTCCCCGCGGGAGCTGACACCGCAGCGCGGGTGGGTCACGGCCCGGAGGTGCGCGTGTGCTCGGCGTCCGCGGGTGCCCGGGGTCCGCGGGTGCTTGGGGCCCCGTGTGCTCGGGGTCCGCGGGTGCTCGGGGTCCCCGTGTGCTCGGATTCGTGCGTGCTTGGGGTCCGCGCGTGCTCGAATCCGCGCGTGCTCGGGGTCCCCGTGTGCTCGGGGTCCGCGTGTGCTCGGGGTAGACGGAGGGGCCTTGTCGGGGAGCGTCCGAGCAGCTCCGCGCCCCGCAGCCCTCAGGCTTACCTTCGGGTCCCGGGGAAATTCGTGCCCCGTATCCTCGCCGTCCGCACGCAGCATCTGGCCGTGTTCCCTTCCTTTTCAAATCACTGCATCGCAAACACGCGAGCTGCCCTGCCCTTCCCTGATGGTGTCTTCCGCCAGAGGCCACCCCCCCCATCCTTTTTCCCAAAATAGTTGGTGATTAAGAAAGATCTGTTAAATAATTCAAAGGCTTTTCTGCCCCAGGATTTCTTCTGAAATCTTCACCGTATCACTCGCACAGTTTGACCTGCAGTCTATCAGGAAATGATCTTTGAGTGTGGTGTGAGCAAAGAACCAGGTTTATGTCCTTCTGTGTGGGAAGCCTGTTTCCCCCAGCACCACCCTTTTCCAGTCCTGGGACCACCCGCTCTGACCGTCCCCTTGCGCACTTCCTGTCCCCGTCCCCAAACAAAACGGCCACTAGAGCTTTACAAAAGAGCTTGACATCTGGTCACTCATCCAGCTTGCTCTTCTTGAGAATTATTGTGGTTATTCTAGAGCTTTTGAATTTCCATACAGACCTTAAAACAATCATGTTGATTTCCAAAACTGCTGAGAATTTTATTGGGTTTTCATTTAATGTCTACATTAATTTGGGAAGAAGTGACAAATTTTCACTATCGAATATTCTAATAACATATGTGATATATTCCTGCATTTATTTAGGTCTTCTTAATTTATCTTAATATTGTTCAGCATTGTTAGGTATAGAGGCATTTGAAAATTGTATTATTTTATTTCATTTTCTGCCTTGCTCATAGATGGAGATAAACTTATTTTTGTGTATTTAATATTTATTTCCTTCTTTCCTTAGTTTTGATTGGCTGCTTCGTTTTCTTCTTCATACGTTGGAAGCATAGATCACTGGCTTTCTGCCTTTTGTTTTCTAATGCAGACATTTACAGGTCTCCATCTCTCTCTAAGTAGTGCTCTGGCTGTATTCTACAAGTTATTTAAGCCTTTTTTCAATAGTTCAAACTATTTTCTAATTTCCCTTCTGATTTCTGATTTACCCTGTAGTTTATTTAGAATCATATTATTTATATCCAGGTATGTACTTTCTATTACGTCCTTTTGTAATTCCACTGCAGCCCTGAGCCTACTGAGAGTTGAAAAATCTATGACCGTTGGGTGGAGTTAGGCCTGCCATTTACTTATATTAAAAAGTGTTGCTGGAATACAGTCATTTTCATCCATTTATGCATTTGTTGTGGCTGCTTTCTGCTACAAAGGCAGACTCAAGGATTCCTGACAGATAGTATATGGCCTCATTTTCAGAAAAACTTTGTTGACCCTGATTCCAGTTATTTCAGTCCTTTGACTGTGTTGAGACTCACTTTACAGCCCAGAAAATGGTCACTTTTGGTGAATCTCCCAGGTGCCATTAAAGATGTGAGTCCTCTTGTTGAGTGCACTGTCGTGATCTATCAATCGAGTCAGGCTCCTTATCTGTGAGATTAGGTCTCTGCACCTCTACGTTTTTGTTGTTGTCATTGCTGGTGACAGGCTGCTGCGGCGCCTTCCCTCTCGGGGGACACGTACGTGTTTCACCGAGGTGGACGGACAACTGGACAACCAGGAAGAACCACACTGTCACTGTGTCTCTAATAGAATAGTAGAGCTTTGCTTCTGTGCGGGAGGAAAGGGATACATGGACTATCTAAACCACCCTCTCAGAGCTTCAGTTTCTGCGTGAATCCATTATCAACCCTCAAGTGGCTTTTGTTTTGTGCACAACTGGAAATCAATTAAAGATTCAGCAACACCACAAAGGATGGGATAGTGTAAATTCACATTGATCCTTAGAAATAGATAAAATAGATCTGATGTAAAACTATCTTGCTGAAATTTAGCACTTATTCTCCCCCCCCAAAATTGTACAGTATAATAAAGATTTGATATTTAATAAGTAGTAATATTGACTTGTTAAAAAAAGTTTAAATAATAAATTGCTACATCCCATGACTTATCAGTGCCATGAAAATTTTCCTGGGATAACTGACTTAATTTTCTGATACTCCTGGGAGCAGTTTCTTGTAAACGACTGAGACTGAGATTCCTCAAGAGGCAATATTTGCTCCATGACAGTGTAGCATGTCCACCTTAACCAAACTCTCAGACCAGTGTTTTCAGGTCGAGGAATTTGTACCAGTTTATAAATTCATGTAGTTGCTCTTTTTCTTTTAGTCCCAGAGCTTCATATTCTCCAAATAGTGACTTTAAGAGCTGAAATTAATTTGTGAACTAACTCTTCTGGACATAACTTATCACGTAAGACTTTTTTTGAACACTTCTTATTAAATGAGCATGACTAGAAAAATAAAAATGTATAGGCAAGCAAAAAACATAGCTATAGCCCAATGATATTTTCTAGATGAAAATTGAAATGATTACAAATGTTAGCAAAATAATTTAAAACAGAAATACAAATTTTTCTGCACCATGAAAATGATCCTTTAAATAATCTTTAACTCAACATGAATTGTTTAAGTATACAGATCTAAATTATTTCATTGATTATTTGGCCATTTGAAAATGAGGTTTATCTACTTTATATCTAGAGAGCATGTGATTGCTTTAGCCATCAAATTTCTAATTTGTTGACCACAGAATGCTATAAAATGTATATTACTCAATATCAGTCAGAAGTGGGGTTTCCAAAACTTGATTATTATCTGAATTAATGATTACAGAAAGCACAGCATAACAGTTATTCATTTGCTTAGAAACCAAAAATCCCATATTCAGGACCTGTTCCGCTCCAAAGGCAGCAATGTTATTCGAGGACTATGGTGTCTGGGGACATTTTTGAGTTTCCAGCTTTATCTTTTCTTAAGCATCATTAGTACTCTCACGCTCTCCTCTCTACAGATACAAGTGAGAAAGAGTGAAAGTGAAGAGTGAAAGCAAACAAATACGAGAGGGAGAGATGAAGGGTGAGGGGCTGCAGCCCACAGGATGTGGGACGTGGGGGTCCCCTGGCATTTGTCTGCAGTTGGGGCCCAGGACGCGGAAGCCAAGGGCACCTGCCCACTGGGGGTGGGGTGGGCACTGAGCCAGGGCAGGACACCCAGTGCCGGTGACCTGGGCAGCTCGGAGTGAAGACGGGAGGAGGAGGGACGGCCTCCCCAGTGTGACACAGACGATTGAGGGCGGACATGACTGCACTAAAAGTTGGGTTGTTTTTCAGTTTGTAATATGTTCTACCTGTTCTTTGTTCCCCTTTTCCTATTTTCTTAACTTCTTTCTGGTTGATTTTTTAATGATTCTGTTTTATCTTTACAATTGGAGGGACAGAAACATTTCAGGAGGTAATAGAACCAATTCTACATTAATTCTTCCATAAAATTGAAGATAGGAAAACACTTCCAAACGCATTTTGGGAATCCAACATTACCATGATATCAAATCCAGATAATGATCAATATCACTCACTCATGATCAAACATGCAAAAATACTTAACAAAATATTAACATATAAAAAGAATAATTCATCATGACCAAGTTGGGTTTATCCCAGGAATGCAAAGTCAGCTTAACATTTGAGAAGGAGTCTCTGTAATTTGTAATGTTGATGGTGAAGGTGTGCATGGTTTAGTGTACAGTATATAGTGCGTGTGCATATGTGAGACATGATCATGACATTCAACATCCGTTTGTGATAGAAACTCAGTTCCATGACCTGATAAAGGCCATCTACTAAAACATAAACTCAACATCAAACTTAGGATAAAAAGCGAATGCATCCCCTGTAAGTTCAGGAGCAACACAAAGATGCTCTCACTACTTCTACTGAACATTCTACTGGACGTTCTTGCCACTGTGATAGAGAAATATTTTAGATCCAAAAGGAAGAAGAAAAACTGTCTTTATTCACAGAGGACATAACCATCTTTGTAGAAAATACTAAAGAAGATGCAAAATTGCTATAAAATTAATACATGTTAAGTCACAGGATTCAAGGTCAGTAAAAAAAATTGCATTTCATTATACTTTCAATAAACAATTTGCAATTTAAAACTCTTTCAAAAGCCCTATTATTTACAACAACATAAAAATGTGAAATTCCTAGGGAAAAATTTTATATGCCCAAGACATTAACTCTTAAAACTGTAAAACATTTCTGAGAGAAATTAAAAAATAGCTAAATAATTGAGTTGACCACATTCCTTAATTGGAAAACTCAATATAATTAAGGTATCAATTCTCCTCAAGTGGGTTTATAGATAAACTCAGTCCCTCTCAAATCCTGGAAGGGTTTCTTTTTAACTGGCATACTGAGTCTAAAATTGTTTGGAAATGCAAAGGATCTAGGTTAGTCAAATATTTGCAAAACTTATATCTAATAAACTGCTTATGTCTAGAAATAAATGAACTCGTGCATCGCAATAAGATATAATGTTTCCAAAAAACGGGTAAAAAAATTTGAGCACTTTACCTAAGAACATACACAAATGTCAGATAAAAAGTGAAGAGTCTTAACTAGTCATCAGAGAAATGCAGGTTGAAAAGACAGTGAAAGTCCACGACATACCCACTAAAAAGACTTAACGCTGAAAAGACTCTAGAGAACTCGTCCTGGCGAGGACGCGGAGCCGCCGGAACGCACCCGTGGCTGGTGGGAAAGCTCGCTCGGCACAGAGACCGGCCGGGCGGGGGGCAGGGGTCGCCTTTCTCTGGAGACGAAGGGCATCGTGTGGTAGCAGGCGCGACAGCTGGGGCAGCAGAGGGGCAGCCAGGACATCCCGACCTGGGGCAGGGCAGAGGCCCTCGTGTGGCAACGTCTTCTGAATCCTTCATGTCGAAAGCTCCTTCAATGAGGTGCAGGAGGCGGGCCGGGGAGGGTCTCTTGGCGAACAAGAAAACGGGAATCCGGCCCCGGGAGCTGGATGGCGCCTCTTGGAAGCCTTTCTGAGTCCGGGGTGTAGACAAGGGCGCGAAGAGTCTGCCTCTCATCCGGAGCCGGGATCCGGATTAGGAGAAAGTGAACTGAGAAGACGAGCCGGAGCGTGATGCGGAAGAGGACTCTTACTCCGCTCGATTTCTCCTGCGGGCTGTGTTGACCTTGGGTCTGGGGTCCCTGTGAAGGCAATCGGTGCCAACGCCGGGCGCCGGGAGGCGTTCACACACGTTCAATCAGCTGCGGGAGTTTTCTTTTGGCTCCCAAGGAGCAGCCCAGCCGGAGGGTAAATTGTTCTACTTCTGAGGTTAAGGATGAAGCGCAGCAAATACGCGGGTACTAAGGCATGAGTGAGCGCACACTAGCAAGTCGGGTGACAGATGCCTAACTTAATGTGGACAGAGAACAAATGAATGGTGTGTGGAGTCCAGAGAACACATTTAACGTGGCACGGCTTCTTTTTCCTTTAAAATCACGGGTGGCATACGGATTCTAATCCCCTCCCTCAGAGCCTCCAACGGTCGCCACCACCTCCTCGAGGTGATGGAGCTGCTCTTGTGAGCGTCCTCTGGTGGAGGGCCCGGGACCACCCTGCCGCCGGACGTGCCTGGATTCCGCTCCCTGCCGTGCCTGGAATGCTGCTGTCGGGTCCTGCTGAGACGAGACCCTGAGGCGCGGGGTCTTTGCCAAGTTACATGTAAACTCTCACCCTCAGGAGGCTGGTGCTCAGACAAGCTTGGCTCTGTGCTCTAGCAGCACACCACCCCTCTCTAATCTTGATGCCTTAGCATTGAGGTGTTCAAGGAAAAACCCAGCATTTAGCTGCAGGTGAGCTGCGTCTCTCCCGCCACGAGGTCAGCTCTGAAGAGGGAACAAGGGCCCGGCTCGGTCTGAGCTTGGGTGTGCGCCGCCTGCTAGCAGATTCTTCGGAAAACCACTGAGGGACAGGTCTGTGCAGGAGGAACATCAGAAGCTGCTCCCCAAGGACGCCGGGTAGCCGGGTGCTCATGAGCCCTTCTGCAGCCGGGCCTCTGCTGGGGAAAACCGCCGGCGCGCGCTGCTTCACGAAACCAGTGCTTGGGGTCAACAGGCTGCTGCTCAGCAGCCGAGAATCTCCGTGTTTGGATTTAAGTCAAACGCTGCCAGCCATTCAGTCAAATGGCGTCAGGGGCTGCATTTCTCCTTCTGTAAGAAACAAGATGCTGAGTTTGAGCATTTCCGCCTGGAAACAATGTCAAGAAATTATTATAGCTAACAAATTTCATTGGTGAGTCTAAGAGTCAGACAAAAAAAATATGCCAAATACGCATTCAACTAACATGATTATTGGCATGACAATTAAGGCTACACTTCTTTTGTTTATTGTGTTTATAAATTTAATAGAGTTCTATTATCAAATAGGTGAAAGATTTTCACAAATGATAAAGGTTCTTATACTACCCTCTGGCAAAATTTTAAAGTCATATTTACTACCTTGTACCTTAAAACCTGGGAATGAACATGAGTGATTGCACATTTCCCAGGACACCCTGTGTTCAGGCAACCCAGCCACTACAGGGGTCAGCAATAGCGACATGGCCCCTGCTCCATCCCAGGGGTTCAGGGGGTCGGATCACAGTCCAGCCTCCATCCCAGGAGTCCAGGGGGTCGGGTCACAGGCCCTGCTCCATCCCTGGGGGCGGTGGGTCAGAAGGACTCATGGCCTGCAGGGCGTCAAGGACACTGGTGAAGGGCAGTCAGAAGTCACCTCCGGGTGTGTCCAGCACAGCTGCCCATGTGAGCCTCGTCCTTGTCATGGACCATGTGTGATAAGTCTCAGTGACCTGACACAGCTTGCAGAAGGGCCTCCACATGCCCCTTCCCCTGGGGCAGTGCAGGCTCCCAGCTATCTTCCGTCGGCATTCCCCGTCCTACTCAACTCAGGGTGGTGCAGGTTTTCTGCATCCTTGGAGATTAGCCCAGGCCAGGGGCTGTTCTCATCCAGCCAAGAAAGAACCCTCTTCTCCAGGAGGCTTGGCAGCACATAACCTTTTCAAACCGAATAACCCTAGTTCTAACTAATTTTACAGAGAATTAGAATCAGAAGACTGCCCTCCACTCACTGTGTGAAACTAGTAATTCCTTAATTCCAAATACCTCAATGCTAAGTAATTCCTTAATTGCAGAACTCCCTTAATTGCAAATAATTCCTTATTTCTAAAGCAAAGATGAAAAACAAATTATCCGTTAATTCAAATAAAATAAATTCATTAACTGCAAAGAATCCATTAATACCAAATGATTGCACACACACATGTGCACACACATGCACACACTTGTGAGATTGCAGGCACAGAAAACCATAGCCCTACCCCACCTCTGATTGCGATTCTCTCTGGATCCAAAGGAGGTAGGCAACTTGCTGCAAAATTAATATTGAATTCCATTAAACATTTACAAGCACCTCATAATTTATGGAATCCCGCAGTATAGGAACCAGGCTCACCCTGAGCTCATTGTAGGCTCAGGGTGAAATTGGGACATTGGTAATGGGAATTCAAGCTGTGTCTACAGCTACAAGCCCATTCTGCCTGTTTCTGAGTAGAATATCATTTGACCCAACCAGCTGACATGCGTCTTTGCTAGGTTGCTTCTCACACATGTCTTTGAACATCACCTAATCCTAGTGAATTAATCACTCAATGAGATTATTTTGAGTGAAAGGGCCACATAAAGTTAGCAATTATTATCAATATTTGGGTCACATATTGTATTAGAGTATTTGGCTCTTATTTTTCTGTGACTTTTCATCATTGAAAATTTATTGAAAATAAGTAGTCAATATTTTACAAAACAACCCAACATATACTGCATATGTATCAATGAAATGATACGATATCTAGGATTTATTTTCATGAAATACTCCAGGAGTAAAAGGTGATGAGCCCAGATTGTCAAAATGCTGATAATTGTTGACGCTGGGTGTTGAGCATATGAGGGCTCGTTTTGCTGTGCTTCTTATTTTAAGGCGTTTTGAAGTTATCGTTATGAAAACATGCATGTGTAACTCAGTGTGTGATCAGAGTAGCCCCAGGAATCTTCTCCTTCATCGGATCCTGAGCCTCGCGGTCAGCACTGGCTCCGTGGACAGCAGCCGCAGGCGCCGCAGGTGGGGGTTGCTGTCACGCTCAATCCACAGAGGAGGACGTCAGGGAACTGAGGCCTGTCTTGCAGCAAAGCATCGGCTCTGTCTGGGCTGAGTCCCACATGGTTTCTTCACGCTCCCACAACGGCTTCTTTTTAATTGGCTGTGTGCTGTGTGTGAAGCGTCATGCTGCTGACGTGTGTGACACACGCTCACTCCTCACGCCCACCCTGAACGGGGGAGCCCAATGCTGTGGCCCCACACACAGGGGTCTCACTCCTGGGGTGCAGGGACGGCTGAGCTGGGTAACAGCCTCCGTCTGCTGCCACAGAGGGGCCGCCATTTTGAATAGACTGAATTCTTTCCAAGCCACTGCCCAGGAATTAGCCAGTGTTAGCACAAGTTATGTTCTAGCTGCAAGACGACATGTGTGGATGACGTTCTGTGGACACTCACCCACATCTATTTTCTAGTGAAAACTCAGGAATGGGTGTTTTGAACCACTAAGTCTCAAAGTGTTCCCAACACACCAGGCACACGCCATCGATAGAAGCTCCTCTGAGAAGGCCACGGGGTCTCTAAGGCCCATTTCAGTTCCCCAGGGAGGAGCCCTCGATCACTGGAGGGTTACTGCCAAAACGTCCCCAAGTGTGGGACTGCCCACTGGGGCAAAAATGTGGGTAAGGGAAAGCATTGGGGGTCATCTGGGGAGCCCCTGAAAGAGGATAAAGGTGAACATTGGGGGTCACCTGGGGAGACTACTGAAAGAGGGTAAAGGAGAGCATTGGAGTCACCTGGGGGGACCCTGAAAGAGGGTAAGGGGGAGCAGAGCCCTCCCCGAGTTACTGGGTGTGCTGAGTCCTGGAGGAGGAGGTTAACCTGGCACTTACTGGGCAGAAGAAGAGCCTGGAGGCACAGTTGCATGGACAAGTTTTGCTCAGGGCCGGTGTAGTTTGAGACTCAATTTTATTAGAATCATAATATCTTAGAATTGGAAATGACATTTAGAGATGTTGAGCGTGGCTCAATATGAAAAGCAGCAAAGAAACTGAGGCCAGGAGACCTGAAGTGAGCCACATCCAGGGCTCTGACCCCCTGCAGCACCCAGCCCAGCAGCAACTCCAGAATCCAGAGAGTCACACAGCCCCCTCGTGACCCATTCCTCACAGCATGACTGTGCTCCCTGATGTTCCCAGTTTACTCCACAACACGCCATTGCCTTTAGAGAGGGTCCCCCTGGCTGTGATGGAGGTGATGTGCTTGTGTAGTCGCTGCCAGGTGGTCCGCCCCTCACCCCCACCACCAGAAGGACACCTGTTGCAGAGCTAGGGGAGCAAACAGTGGGTTCCAACCTCCAGGGTATTGACTGGGGCATTTCCAGGACTCTGTCCACTGAGGCTGGACCAGGGCGTTTCTGGATGCTCTCCACCGAGGCTGGAGCTCATGGAGCAGGAACTCAGATGCCTGAGGAATTTAGCTGGTCAGTCCCAAAGGCGTGGTCTGTGGGGGAAGTTTCCAAGTTGAGGCAGTGCTTACTCATCCTTTAGGTATCCCAGAAAATAAACCCAGTGCAACATGGGATTTTTTGCAAATAAATGAGTCCACAATGCAAGGTTTCAAGTCAAAATTGATGCCAGGGGAAGGCAAGAAAGAATTAATATTTTTAATAGCACTGCCTGCTGACCCCACACTAAACACTTTGCAGAAATTGGGGGTGCAGGACAACATCCTTACACCTTGCAACAGGCTCATGTCCAAGCCTGGTTCTCTGTCAGCCAAGGGTGATCAGGGTGATCTCCTGAGGGGAGATAGAACAAATAGCTGGTTCTTGTCCCTGTTCTGGGGTGACAGCAGGGTCTTTGTGGCTGGTGGTGGGCCCCAGACCACAACTGAAAGTTTATTCTAATGAGCTGGCTCACCTGTAGTCTATGATAGTGAGCTGGCTAACCTGTAGTCTATGCTAATGAGATGGCTCACCTGTAGTCTCATGTCAGACAGACCCACCCTGATTAGGGAAGGGCTCTGAGCCATGTCCTAACAGCCCGCCTTCTGGGGAGGGGAGAGGCTGGAGGTGGGGTTCAACCGCGTTCATTCAAGCTGATGTAATGTGAGGCCACAAGACTCTGCCCTGAGGCTCAGGTGAGCCTCCCTGACTGGTGATGGAGAGGATGAGGGACCTTGCGTTTGGAGCCCTCCAAGACCTCGCCTCATGGTCTCCTCTTTATTTGTATCCTTTTGCTGTAATAAAACTACAATCCAGAGTAAAGCACTTTCCTGAGTTCTGTGAGTCATTCTAGGGAATTACTGAACCTGGGGGGTGGGGGAGCCCCAGAATTTGTAGCTAGTTGGTCAGAAATGTGGGTGGCCCTGGGACCCCTGGACTTGCAGGTGGACCTGTGGGGACAGAGCCTTTACCTTGACCTTGACCCATGGGCAGTTTGTGTCATGATCGCATGGTAGTCGCTGCTGCCGTGAGTGCAGGACGTGACCACGCTGCCTCGGACGAGCCAGACTGTCCTGGCCACCCCCACGGTGCCGAGAAAGAGGCCCCTGCTGCTCGCGCGGGTGACTGGGGCATCTCCCAGGTGGGCCGCCCAGTCTCTTTCCCAGTGAGGATTTCGGGTCCAGGCACAGGCCCTGGGAGATCCCACCCCACACCCCTCCTGGTCATGAATCAGGCAGAGCTCCGGAGCCGAAAGGGCAGCAGCACACACTTGTCACGACAAACCGCGGTCGTGGCCGAAGGACCTTTCTCCCGTTGACCACAGGTCCACCCATAACATCATCAGCATAAAAATAAAACGGAGTTTTCAGTGGGTTTCCTAGATGAGCCAAGACCCTAGTGATAACAGGAAGTCTCTGAGGATCCCAGGTTTTCATTGTATTCAGCAGATAACACCCTCCCTGCCATGATTTACCACCTTCCACTGGTGAGTCTTCCGTGTACGAAGAAGACGGCCGTCGTGGCCGGGCCTGGGAACACCTCACACCCGGCTGGTGAGCAAGGCGAGCAGAGCCCTGCAGACACTGCGGACCCTGAAAGCTCAGTTTTTGCCAACAGCCTTCAGGAGTTTTAACTGCGAACTTAAGTTTGTTATTTTGTCTTTTTCAGCCAACAAAACAGATGTGGTTGTTTTTACTTTATTATTCATTTACTCCCTGGCTGCGTGGGCTCCTTTACACTGGTTTGTTTAAAGGAATCCGGGCACAATCACTGAATGTTTATATAAGTTTGCGTCACTATGGTCATGTGAGACTGTATCATTAAAGGAAGCCAGTGCAGGGTTCACATGAAATCTGTATTTATTTCTCCAAATTCCTGTGAGTTGTGGCAGGAAGACTCAGCATGGCCCCAGGCCCCACACCCGGGGCTCGCCCTCCCCGTGGGCACAGGTGGAGCTGTCACGGCACTGACCACAGAGCGCGGCCGAGGCGACGGGGGTCCCTTCTGCGGGTGCCGACACCCGTCCTGCCTGCCTACTCCCCCTGCCAGCCTTCACGAAGCAGGTGCCCTGCTGGGGAGAAACTGGGGCCCTCGGCCACAGCCCAGCAGGACAGAGCCCTCCCATCGCCACGGGAGTTTGGAGCTGAGCTTTCCCCGGAGAGGAAGCAGCCAAGCTGAGCTGGGATTCCTGACTCACAGGAATGGTGAGTTGTTAGTGTGTGCTGTTTGGGAGTGATTTGTTACACAGCAATAGATAACTAATACATGTTTCTAAATAGAAAGTTATAATGACAAGAAAACTGTAAAAGAATGGATGAAATCAGAAAAAAGGATATTATTTCTTAAAAAAAAACTTAGGAATCCTGGTGTCTGCATTTCCCCACACCATTTTTGTCAGTGCTGACAACACAGCAGATTGTGGGGCTGGTGGCCTTGGTGAAAGGATGGAGCCTGCCACTGTGAGCCGGACGAGCCAGGACAAGTAACCCAACCTCCACCACTCATTCCTCTCTTCTCTGTTCATACCAGTTACCTGCGAAGGGCCCCTTGGCCAACAAGACTCTCCCTGCCCTCCTGAAATGGGTTTCCCTTTGAAAGGAAAGACCTCAATCAAAGAGTCCCACCAGTAAATTTAAACTTGTGATTGTGGTAAGTGCCCACAAGCCCCAGCAGTTTGTCAAGGGGGTTGTTCTGGGCTGCAAAGATCTGATCTAAGCCCCAGGGAGGGGCCGTGGGTCTGGGGGCCCCCGGGGAGGGGTGGCATGGAGCCGGCAGACACCCCCAGGGAAGGGCTCACAGGCTCTTCAAGGGAATCTCCAGTTTGTCCTCAGGCCAACTGAGATAAAAAAATCGTGTTTTTGAGGATCTAATTCCCCAAACCATTTTTGACTCAATTGTGATGAATATTAATCTATTTTTGAAGTGATACATCTGCTCCCACCTCCATCCCCGAGGTGGACAAGGCATGGGTTTATTTCTGGCACCAGAACGGCATATAAAATAATACAGTGAATGTCACAGCAAGAAGTCGTCTCTGGAATAATTGGAAGATTGGCTTTTAGTTCTCTGTTCTCATCACCAGCCGCCTGGTGCCCCTGTGCATTGTCACCTCAGTGTGGACCTTGTGCCCATCTTGCCTTCTAGAGGGAGCTTCTCGAACCTCCCGTGTGCAGGAATCGCTGCTCACCTGGGATCTCACCACAACACAGATCTGATTCTGCGTGGGGCCAGCAAGGGTCCCAGGTGCAAATGCTGGTTTCCAATGTGTACGTTGCGGCCAGTGTGCTGTACCTCCCCAAACCATGACTTATAAATTTCTTATGATAATGAACAATGCCTTCTACACCTGTGTGTTTTTCTCAGTGTTTTGGACAACACAGCAATTGTTGAAAAGTAGAGAATTTGTGAGGCTCTGACGGGTTCCTGGGCAGGGCCATTTGCATCTGAAGACAGCAAAAGACAGAAGGAAACAGTGTTTGTAGCACAAATCGGAGCTGTGGTTTTCCATGGGGAGCACAAGTTGAGTTCTGGTGCACGGGGACATGGGGGATTTGCTACAGGAGGCAGAAGGCATGGGACCCGTGGGTGAGGGATAAAGAGGGGATGGAGGGCTGAGCCTGCTTCACCTCCCAGCCCACCAGCTGTGCGGGGCATGGGGGGACTAGAGGAGTGGATCAGCTCGGCGTGGGAAGGGCCCAGGTGCCAGGGACACCGCAGCCTCCCAGCTTCTCCACACGCACAGGGGTGGGGTGTGGGTGCACGTGAGCTGAGACAGGCTGCCACCCTCTGCATGGCTCAGGAGCCTGAGTCTGGGCCCAGAGAGACTTCTGAGGTTCAGTCTCCAGCACCAAACTGGCTCTGACTTGGGCACAGGGACCAGGTGGCTGAGATCGGCTGCACTCAGGAGAGGCCAAGGCCGCTGGCTGGAGAGCTCTCGGGAGGGGTCCGGTCACCCAGGTGCCTTGGCAATTCCCCACCCCACCCCTGGGACACAGCCTGGGGAGCCTGAGCCACCCGGCGCTCACCTCACCTGCTTGTCTCAGGGAGTTGCACCTGGTCTGTTTCCACGGTGGGTCCCACACAGAAAAGGCCCGAGTCTACAAGGAAAGCAGCATGACTGCATGGAATGTGGTTTCTCTGTTTTTTAATAACAAATGAGAAAGGGGGACATAGAGTTTTGACAAAAGGACAGCCCCCATTTTGTATATTACACACTAATCTAACGGCATTGTTGTCAAACATAAGGAATATTTTCATATGAGCTAAAAGATGGATCAGTCTAGTTCCCTTACTTCAGACCAACACTCTGCATGGCAAAATAGCAAAAGGACATCATAAAGTATTTTCTCTGCATCCGCAATCAGCCAAGGACAGTATAGAAAATTGTTTTCTGATATTTTATTTGAATAACCAGGAAAGATGGGTTATATATTTGCTGCTCATTTGTTTTTGCATCATGGGCTAAATACTCAGATTACTGTCTGTGGTCCATGTGAGAAAGAAGTCATTCATTCCAGTCATGGATCTTTGTTTTGATTTCTCCTCTTCTCTCTCACTGATGACATCAACGTGTGAGCAATGTGAGACAAGAGCTGTCTAGTGGAAGCAAATGGCTGACCTGGCTCCGTCCTCAGAGATGAGCCAGACTCGTGGGCCAAAGCCCTGAGCCCAGGGACAAAGCACAGCTGCCAGAGGACGCAGCCCGTCACCTGCCAGGCACACACACAGATGAGCACACAATCATGCAGGTGTGTTGCAGCACATCACAGGTTTGTAAAAACTGACGTCCCAACATTAACTGAAAGAAAACAGCCTGGCTTCTCAGATTCACTATACTGCCTTAAATTCCCTGATTGCTCTAAACTGATGACTGAGAAGACGCCACCTGGTCCTCAGGGACAAGTCCTCAGAGGTGACGAGGAAGTCCCAGCATCTTCGTCACGCTGGGTCCAGAAGGGTGGGTCATGATGGCCTTCGGTCCATACCGAGGCGTAGAACTTCACCCTTTTCCTGTTTTGAGTGAGTTTAGTTTTTGCACATGGAGCTGCGATGACAGCTCTGGGGGCAGAGACCTCTGCTGAGTCACGGAACGAGACGCATCCACTTCGGAAGAGACAACATCCATCCCTGTCACCCCCTCCTATCCAGAAGGCCCCCTGGGCCCCCTGACCAGCAGAGACGTTTTGAAAGAATGAAAATGAAGGGGCAGTGGCGTGATGCCTCCTTGTTGCCTCACCCCAAGGGAGAGAGGACAGTCCACAGGATCTGCTGGAGGAACAAACGGGGTGTGGGTGTTGGCCTGTGCACACAATGAAAGCAACCGCATACCCTGACTATTAGATTTTCTTCATAAAGAGCAAAGAAGGGGCACAGAGAAAACCATAGAAAATGAAGACTCAAATGGACTGTACAGGAAAGCTCCTCAGCATGGCTTTATCTACTCAGGGCAGCTCCCCCATCCTCAAGTCTGAGGAGACACAGGTCTGCCCAGTCTTCATGGTGCCAGGGAAAGGGGGTGCTCTGGGGTCAGCTCCTGGGGGGCAGTGGGGTGGAAAGAGAGAGCTGGAACTGAGAAGGGTTGCGCGGGGGCCTCGGCTGATGCCCCAGGACGGTCTGAAGCAGGAAGGTCCATCCAGTGTGTCCCAAACGGAGGGAATGGGGCTGGGCCCTGCACCCGGATTAGGGGGAGGCAGCTCCCTTTGGCCAAGAATTACTGGGGAGGGTCCGTAGCCTGCAGCCGGCGAAGGAGCAGCTGGGTCCTGGGGGCAGGGGGCATTGCTGCAGACACCGGGGTCTCTCACGGGCCATCCCACCCACCCACAGCTCAGCCTCCGTGGGATTGGAGCCTCTGGGGAACACGGTGAAGACTCCACTGAACTCAAAGCCATTCTTGCCCTGGGGCCATTTTGGGCTGCGATGGATTTAACCGACCTAAGCTTAAGTTTGGATAATTGGTCTTTGGGGACAGGA